>NC_062278.1:156067341-156370371 GCF_902655055.1 Lutra lutra
ATGAAGGTCTACTATACCTTCATACCCAGAGATGGGGAAGTGAGTCCCAGTTGCCCAGGAATCAGGTGCTGTTGGAGAAAGGCAGAGAAGGCAGGGCAGGGCAGGAGTCTCTCAAACCAGGCCATTTTTACATATTTCTCATGGCAAATGGAATTTCACATCAAAATACTCTGGCTTACATGTATTGAGCGTTTATTACATGCCAAGCATTTTGGTCATCTATTGCTGCCTAACAAGCTGCCCCAGGACTTAGTGGTTGAAAACAGTCATGATATTTTATCTCACGCTTTTGTGGGTCAGCAATTCAGACAGGGTTGGGCTGGGCAATTTTTTGCTTCTGCTTCATGTGACATCAACTGAGGTTAGTCAGTGCTGCTCTGCTGGTGGCTGGGCTTCTCTGGAGGGTCCAAGATGGCTTTGCTCACGTGTCTGGCACCTTAGTGGGAAAGGCTGAATGGCTAGGCCTGGCTGGACTGTCAGTTACTGCACAGACATAGTCCTCTCTGGTAAAAAAAAAAAAAAAAACCACTCTCATAAGGGAGATTTGATAATATTCAGATTTGATAATATTCAGATAATGTTCAGATTTTCATTTCTAAAAATGGTCATTCTTTCCCCTCTGCAGGTGGGCCCCAATAAATTTTCCCAAATGAAATGCAGATACCAAAGTTGCCACCAAGTGTCATGATATTTGGCATATGGGGTCTGAACTCATGGGCCTTCAAATATCAAGAGATTCTTCCACAGATGTGATGATTGCCCACAGATCCAGTTCAGGATGGAGGACTGAGCATCAGGTACAGCCTCCCTTTCCACTATAAGCCCAAAAATGAGAGGAAATGGTGTTTGATCTATAATAATGTTGAGAAATTAGAAGGGGTTTTCTTGTGGATAAGAAAACTTGAAAAATCCCTGAAATATGGAAGGTAGTCTAATCAGATTTTTAAAGGATCCCTATATTGAGAACCACATGGGAGAGGACTTATAACATAAAAGTGGAGAGTGGATATGGCTCCAAGGATGCCTGAAGCCTAAAGGTACCAGAGAGCAGAAGAGGAGTGGGTCCAAGTGCCTGGTGGGGAATAAGCTGGAACTATCAGGCTAATATTCCCTGTACCCATAGCCCTATAGACTAGGCAGCACCTATAGAGGTATCTGCCTGCATGTAAGAAGAAAGAACATGAGCCTCTAAACAGAGATCCAGGACAGAATCCTAGGACCTGGACATACCAGGGAGGAATGAGAAGTTTCTGACCCAAGAAAGCCTCTCCTGGCCAGACTATGTCTGAATCTCACACCTCATCCTGGAGGTAGGCTGCAATAAACAAAGACCAGCCAACAGAGGTCCTCAAATAAATGATCCCTCAGCTAAGAACCACCAAGAAACTGTGAAAAATCGAGCTCTGTGTAAGAAATTTGCCCTCTGACCCTCTTACCGACATTACCAATATTATCCTCTTAGTAAGTGCAGAATTTACATCCAGGGAAATAGAGATCATAGACTGAGTAGTACTGAATAACTGATAGTCTCAGGGAGATGATTTTTATTTTTAAAGTCTTATAATTGATAATAATTCGACATATAGCCTGAATAGTAGAATAGGTTGCCAAAGACCAATTTTTTTCAGTTGTAAAGTTAATCCAAAGGAATCTTCCAGAATGTACTGAAGATTTTTTAAAATATGAAATAGAAGTTAAGAGATGTGGAATTCTTATTAGACTTCACCAGGATTAAAAACACATTTTTCAAGAGACATGGTTAAGAAAATAAAAATACAAAACCAGACTTGGAGAAAATCTTTACAAAACATATATTTATTAAAATATTTGTATCCAGGGGCACCTGGGTGGCTCAGCTTATTAAGCATCTGCCTTTGGTTCAGGTCATGATCCCAAGGTCCTGGGATTGAGCCCCGCTTCAGGCTCTTTGCTGAGTGGGGAGCCTGCTTTTCCCTCTCCCTCTGCCTGCTGCTCCCCTTACTTGTCCTCTCCCTCTCTCTCCCTGTCAAATAAATAAATAAAATCTTTTTTAAAAAAAGATTGTATCCACAATACAGTAAGAACTCTAAAAACTCAATGATAGGAAGAGAAATCAAATAAATATATGCAAAGCATTTGAAAAAACACTTAATGAAGAAGATCATAGATGGTAACCAAGCACATAAAAACATCCTCAAAATCATTGGTTATTAGAGAAATGCAAAGTAAAACCACAGGAAACATTGATACAACTACATACCTACTAGAATGGCAAAACTTTAAAAAGACTGACTGCCAAATTATAGAAGCAGCCCAAGGGTCCTTTGATAGAAGAAAGGATAAAGAAGAGGTGGTATATAGATATACAATGGAATATTACTCAGCCATAACAAGATAAAATGAAATTTTGCCATTTGCAATGACCCGAATGGAGCTAGAGAGCATAATGCTAAGTGTAATAAGTTAGAGAAAGACAAATACCATATGACTTCACTCATATGTGGAATTTAAGAAACAAAACAAACAAGCAAAGAAAAAAGACAGAGAGAGAAACCAAGAAACAGACTCTTAACCATAGAGAGCAAACTGAGGGTTGATAGAGGAGAGGGGGGTAGGGGGATGGTTTAAATGGGTAATGGGTATTAAGGAGGTTCCTTGTGAAGAGCACTGTGTATTGTATGTAGCAATGAATCATCAAATTCTATGCCTGAAACTAATACAACATTGTATGTTAACTATACCAGAATTAAAATTTAAACAATTTCTTAAATTCCCCATATAAGTGAAACCATATGATAATTCTCTTTCTCTGATTGATTTATTCCCTCAACATAATATCCTCCAGTTCTGCCCATGTTGATGTAAATGGTAAGACTTCATCCTTTTTGATAGCTAAGTAATTATCCATCATATATATATAGATAGATAGATAGATATGTATATATATATATATATCTATATAGATATAGATATATATGGATAAAGATGTGGTATATATACCACATCTTTATCCATTCATCTGTCAATGGACATCTGGGGTCTTTCCATAGTTTGGCTGTTGTGGACATTGCTGCTATAAACTAATGATATACTATATGTTAACTAATTGAATTTAAATAAAATAAGTTTAAAAATAAAAAAAATTAAATTAAAACACTAAAAAATAACATAAAATAAAATAAAAAGACTGGCTGTATAGTGCTGGTGAGGAGGATGTAAAACCCCTTTACACTGCCGGTAGGAATATAAGATGCAACCACTTTGGAAAACAGTTTGGTAGTTTCTTTAAAAGTTAAACATACACACACTATATGACCTAGCCTTTCCACCCTTAAGTATTTATCCAAGAGAAAAGAGAGCTTATGTCTTAGGAAGACTTGAACACAAATGTACATATGATCTTCATTTGTATTAGCCCCAAACTGGAAACAATGTAAATATCCCTCTATAGATGAATAGACAGAGTGTGGCATATTCATACAATGGAATACTACTCAGTAGCATAAAGGAACAAACATGTAATAATGTGAATGAATCCTGGAAGAGCAATATGGAGGAGGAGGAGGAGACCTAAATATCATGGGGTCCCAGGAGTGCGACTAGATAGTTATCAAACCATTCTGAACAGCTACAAACTCAACAGGAGATTAAAGAAAAGAAGAGCAGCAATTCTAGGAACAGAAAATCGACCACTTTCTGGAAGGTAGGATCGCAGAGAAGCAAATCAGAGGCCATATACGGGAAGATAGACCACAGGAAGAGGAGCCAGTTCCTGGCAGGTGAGAGAGCAGCAGAGCACAAAACTGGAAATTTTAGACGTCTGCTCCACTGAGGAATGTCATTCCAGAGGCTAAGCTGGATGAGGAGGAGGGGAGTCCTCGCTGGGACAGGACCGATGGGGTCACAGAAAGACCGGGGTATCTGAGTGTGGCAGAGCTGCTAGGTATCAGAGCAGGGAAGCCAGCCTCAGAGACAGAGCCAAGGAGGGGCTCTCAGCTCGGAGTTACCTTAAACCATGATCCAAGGCACACTTGGCCACTGCTCTTCGAGCAGGGACACCATAAGTGGCAAACCTGGGAAAACTCACCTTCCTCCTCTGGGAGGAGTGGCATGGGAGTGTGGCAGGAATCAGCTGGGTTTGGAAACTCCAAACATGGCCTTGCACCAGAGATAGAAACACTCATTCACAAGCCAGGAAAGCATGGAGTGCAGCCAGAGATCAGGGAGACAGGAGGGACTGACTGCTTTTCTCTGAGGGCACACTGAGGAGTGGGGCCCTGAGCTCTCGTCTCCTCCAGGCCAGAGGTTGGGAGGCCACCATCTTCATTCCTGTCCTCCAAAGATCTACAAAAAGTGCTCAAGGAACAAAAGCTCCCAAGAGCGAACCTGAGCAGATTATTTAGCCTGGCCCCTGGCAAGGGTGGTACAATTCCGCCTCCAGAAAAGACATTTGATAATCACTGCCAACAGGGCCCTCTCCCAGGATATTAACATCCAGGCAAGACCAAGTTCACTGATCAATGAGAACTGCAAAACTTCAGAGCTATGGGAAAACAGGGCATAGAATTCATGGCTTTTCCCCCATGATTCTTTAGTCTTTCAAAGTTAAATTTTTTTTATTTCTTTTTTCTTATTCTATTTTTTAAAAAATTTCCCTCTATCCTATTTTACGTTTTTAACTATTTTATCTTATCAATATGTTTTTAAAAATCTTTTTTTAATTTTCATTTTTGTAGTGATAGTCTATCCCTCTATTGTATTTAACTATATTTTTTTATACATATAGTATTTTCTTTCTTTAAAATTTTGGGATACAGTTTCTTCTAACAGATCAAAATATACCCTAAATCTAGCACATGGCTTTGTTCTGGTCTCCAGCCTATTCCCATTCTTTCCTCTTTTTTTTTTTTTCCAACCCTCTTCTTATCTTATCAATTCCTTTTATAGAATCTTTTTAAATTTTCATAATTACGGTCATATTCCATCCCTTCATCATGTTTACCCTTATTTTTGTATATATGTAGGTTTTTCTTTCTTTAAAATTTTGGGAGACAGTTTCTTCTAACAGACCAAAATACACCCCAAATCAAGTGTGTGGCTGTGTTCTATTCATCAGTCATATATATATATATATATATATTTTTTTTTTTTCCCCCCCTCCTTTCAGGTCTCTTCCGATTTGGTTACTGTATATTTTTCTGGGGTTGTTGCTACTCTTTTAGTATTTTTATTCTATCATTCATCTATTCTCATCTGGATAAAATGACAAGGTGGAAAAACTCACCTCAAAAAAAAAAAAAAAGAAAAAGAAAAAAAGAAAGAAAAAGAGAACAAGAGGCAGTACCAATGGCTAGGGACCTAATCAATATGGACGTTAGTAAGATGTCAGAAATAGAGTTCAGAATGATGATTATCAAAGGACTAGATGGACTCAAAAAAAGCATGGAGGATGCTAGAGAATCCCTTTCTACAGAAATAAAATAACTAACCAAGTTGAAATTTAAAAAGCTATTAATAAGGTACAATAAAAATGGAGGCTCTTACTGCTAGGATAAATGAGGCAGAAGGGAGAATTGGTTATATGGAAACCAAATGATGGAGAATAAAGAAGCTGAGAAAAAGAGAGATAAACTACTGGACAACGAGGGGAGAATTCGAGAGGTAAGTGATATAAGATGAAACAATATTAGAATAATTGGGATTCCAGAAGAAGAAGAAAGAGAGAGGGGGGAAGAAAGTATATTGGAGCAAACTATAGCATAGAATTTACCTAATTTGGCAAAGGCAACAAGCATCAAAATCCAGGAGGCACAGACAACCCTCCTCAAAATCAATAAAATTAGGTCAAAACCCCATCATCTAATAGTAAAACTTACAAGACTCAGTGACAAAGAGAAAATCCTGAAAGCAGCTTAGGACAAGAGGTCTGTAACATACAATGGTAGAAATATTAGATTAGCAGCAGACCCATCCACAGAGATCTCCTGGGTCAGAAAGGACTGGCATGATATATTCAGAGCACTAAAAGAAAAAAATCTGCACCCGAGAATACTATATCCAGCTAAGCTGTCACTGAAAATAGAAGGAGAGATAAAAAGCTTCCAGGACAAACAAAAACTAAAAGAATTTGTAAACACCAAATAAGCCCTAAAGGAAATACTGAAAGGGGTCCTCTAAGCAAAGAGAGAGGCTAAAAGTTGTAGACCAGAAAGGAACAGAGACAATATACAGTAACAGTCACCTTACAGGCAATACAATGGCACTAAATTCATATCTCTCAATAGTTACCCTGAATGTTAATGGCTAAATGCCCCAATCAAAAGACACAGGGTATCAGAATGGATAAAAAAAAACAAAACCCATCTATATGTTGCCTACAAGAAACTCATTTTAAACCCAAAGACACCTCCAGATTTAAAGTGAGGGGGTGGAAAAGAATTTACCATGCTAATGGACATCAGAAGAAAGCAGGAGTGGCAATGCTTATATCAGATCAATTAGATTTTAAGCCAAAGACTATAATAAGAAATGAGGAAGGACACTATATCATACTCAAAGGATCTGTCCAACAAGAAGATCTAACAATTTTAAATATCTATGCCCCTAATGTGGGAGCAGCCAACTATATAAACCAATTAATAACAAAATCAAAGAAACACATCAACAATAATACAATAATAATAGGGGACTTTAACACTCCCCTCACTGAAATGGACAGATCATATAAGCAAAAGATCAACAAGGAAATAAAGGCTTTAAATGACACACTGGACAAGATAGACATCCCAGATATATTAAGAACATTGCATCCCAAAGCAACAGAATACACATTCATCTCTAGTGCACATGGAGCATTTGCCAGAATCGATCACATCTTGGGTCACAAATCAAGTCTCAACTGGTACCAAAAGATTGGGATCATTCCCTGAATATTTTCAGACCACAGTGCTTTGAAACCAGAACTCAACCACAAGAGAAAAGTTGGAAAGAACTCAAATACATGGAGGCAGAAGAGCATCCTACTAAAGAATGAATGTGTCAACCAGGAAATTAAAGAAGAATTAAAAAAAAATTCATGGAAACAAATGAAAATGAAAACACAGCTATTCAAAATCTTTTGGACACAGCAAAGGCAGTCCTGAGACAGTACAAGCCTTTCTCAAGAAACAAGAAAGGTCTCAAGCACACAACCTAACCCTACACTTAATGGAGTTGGAGAAAGAACAGCAAAGAAAGCCTAAACCCAGCAGGAGAAGAGAAATCATAAAGATCGGAGGAGAAATCAATGAAATAGAAACTAAAAGAACAGTAGAACAAATCAATGAAACTAGGAGCTGATTCCTTGAAAGAATTAATAAGATTGATAAACCCCTGGCCCGACTTATCAAAAAGAAAAGAGAAAGGACCCAAATTAATAAAATCATGATGGAAGAGGAGAGATCACAACCAACACCAAAGAAATACAAACAATTATAAGAACATATTATGAGCAACTATACGCCACCAAATTTGACAATCTGGAAGAAATTGATGCATTCCTGGAGATAAATAAACTACCAAAACTGAACCAGGAAGAAATACAAAATCTGAACAGACCCATAACTGGTAAGGAGATTGAAGCAGTCATCAAAAGTCTCCCAACAAACAAGAGCCCAGGGCCAGATGCTTCCCAGGGGAATTCTACCAAACATTTAAAGGAGAAATAATACCTATTCTCCTGAAACTGTTCCAAAAAATAGAAATGGAAGGAAAACTACCAAACTCATTTTATGAGGCCAGAATCACCTTGATCCCTAAACCAGACAAAGACCCCCATCTAAAAGGAGAACTACAGACCAATATCCTTGATGAACACAGCTGCAAAAATTCTCACCAAAATACTAGCCAATAGGATCCAACACTACATTAAAAGGATTATTCACCACGACCAAGTGGGATTTATTTCTGGGCTGCAAGCTTGGTTCAACATCTGCACATCAATCAGTGTGATATAATACATTAATAAAAGAAAGAACAAGAACCATATGACACTCTCAATAGATGCTGAAAAAGCATTTGACAAAGTACAGCATCCTTTCTCGATCAAACTTATCACAGTGTAAGGATAGAGGGTACATACCTCAATATCATAAAAGCCATCCATGAAAAACCCACACCAAATATCATTCTCAATGGGGAAAAACTGAGAGTTTTTCCCCTAAGACCAGGAACATGGCAGGGATGTCCATTATCACCACTGCTATCCAACATAGTACTAGAAGTCTTAGCCCCGGCAATCAGACAACAAAAAGAAATAAAAGGCAAAGAAGAAGTCAAACACTCACTCTTTGCAGATGATATGATACTTTATGTGGAAAACCCAAACACTCCGCTCCAAAACTGCTAGAACTCATACAGGAATTCAGTAATGTGTCAAGATATAAAATTAATGCACAGAAATCAGTTGCTTTCTATAAACCAACTGCAAGACTGAAGATAGAGAAATTAGTGAGTCAATCCCATTTACAATTGCACCCAAAACCATAAGATACCTAGGAATAAACCTAACCAAAGAGGCAAAGAATCTGTACTCAGAAAACTATAAAGTACTCATGAAAGAAATCGAGGAAGACACAAGGAAATGGAAAAACATTCCATGCTCATGAATTGGAAGAACAAATATTGCGAAAATGTCTATGCTAGCTAAAGCAATCTACACATTTAATGTAATCCCTATCAAATACCATCCATTTTTTTCAAAGAAATGGAACAAATAATCCTAACATTTATATGGAACCAGAAAAGACCCCCAAATAGCCAGAGGAATGTAGAAAAAGAAAACCAAAGTTGGCAGCATCACAATTCCAGACTTCAAGCTCTATTACAAAGCTGTCATCATCAAGATAGTGTGGCACAAAAAGAGACACACAGATCAATGGAACAGAGTATAGCGCCCAGAAATGACCCTCAACTCTACAGTCAATTAATCTTCAACAAAGCAGGAAAGAATGTCCAGTGGAAAAAAGACAGTCTCTTCAACAAATGGTGTTGGGAAGATTGGACAGCCACATACAAAAAAATGAAACTGGACCATTTCCTTATACCACACACAAAAATAGACTCCAAATGGATGAAAGACCTCAATGTGAGACGGGAATCCATCAGAATCCTTGAGGAGAACACAGGCAGCAACCTCTTCCTAGAAACATCTCCTCAGCCACAGCAACTTCAGCCACAGCAACTTCTTCCTAGAAACATCTCCAAAGACAAGGGAAGCAAGGGCAAAAATGAACTATAGGGACTTCATTAAGATCAAAAGTTTTTTCACAGCAAAGGAAACAGTCAACAAAACCAAAAGACAACTGACAGAATAGGAGAATATATTTGCAGATGACATATCAGATAAAGGACTAGTATCCAAAATCTATAAAGAACTTATTAAACTTAACACCCAAAGAACAAATAATCCAATTAAGAAATGGGCAAAAGTCATGAACAGACATTTCTGCAAGGAAGACATCCAAATAGCCAACAAACACATGAAAAAGTGCTCAACATCACTCAGTATCAGGGAAATACAAATCAAAACCACAGTGAGATACCACCTCACACCAGTCAGAATGGCTAAAATTAACAAGTGAGTAAATGACAGATGCTGGCGAGGATGTGGAGAAAGGGGATCCCTCCTACACTGTTGGTGGGAATGCAAGCTGGTGCAGCCACTCTGGAAAACAGTATGGAGGTTCCTCAAAAAGTTGAAAATAGAGCTACCCTAGGACCCAGCAATCGCACTACTGGATATTTACCCTAAAGATACAAACGTAGTGATCCAAAGGAGCATGTGCACTCAAATGTTTGTAGCAGTAATGTCCACAATAGCCAAACTATTGGCTACAAAAGAACCTCGATGTCCAACAACAGATGAATGAATGGGTAAAGAAGATGTGGTATATATATACAATGGAATACTATGCAGCCATGAAAAAAACCCAAAATCTTGCCATTTACAACGATGTGGATGGAACTAGAGGGTTTTATGCTAAGTGAAATAAGTCAATCAGAGAAAGACAGTTACCATATGATCTCTCTGATATGAGGAATTTGAGAGGGAGGGCAGGAGGTTGTGGGGGGGTAGGAAGGGAAAAAATGAAACAAGATGGGACTGGAGAGGGAGACAAAGTATAAGAGACTCTTAATCTGAGGAAACAAACTGAGGGTGGCTGGGTGATGGACATTGGGGAGGGTATGTGCTAGGGTGGGTGCTGTGAATTGTGTAAGACTGCTGATTCACAGACCTGTATCCCTGAAGAAAATAATGTATTATATGTTAATTTTAAAAATACAAAAAAATAATATGAATGAATCTCAAATGATTATTTATCATGCTGAGTGAAAGAAGACAGGCAAAAAAGAATACATCCTATATGACTCCATTTATATAAAACTCTAGAAAATGCAGCTAATCTATAATGACAGATCAGTCATTGTGTGGGATTAAGGGTGGGAGGAACACAAGGAAGGAATTACAAAGGGGTATGAGAAATGAATATGGAGAGAAATGAATATGCTCACTATCTTGATTATGGTGATGGTTTCATAGGTCATAAACATGTCAAATTTTATCATACTGCATGGTTTAAGTATGTATAATTTATTACATAGCAATTATGCCTCAATAAGACTGTTATGATATAAATATATATATCACATATATACAGGCAGCATACATATATGTCTCTATATAAAGAGATATTATATATAAATAAACATATATGTATCTCAGTATTTCTCAAATTTATTTGACCATGACCATTTTTCCCTGCTCATCTATTACTCTAGTTTGCAGAAACATGGCATATGTAGAGACAGACCTAGGACTGATCATGGCTTTACTCTCTTACTGGCTGTATTAATTGAGTTACACTTCCAGAGCCTCAGTTTTCTTTTCTGTAAAACGGAGCTGTGGTCAGGATTTAAGAAGTGAATTTTGAAGGCCTGCCACATCCTAGGTTCTTAAAAACTTTAGTCCACTCACTATCCCAGAAATCAAGCCAGCTCTATTTATGGGATTCCCCAATTGCATTAACTTTATTTTCAACTAAAGAAACTAGCATTCAGTCCACTTGAGTCCAAAGGTCTGAGGGGAAAGATGTTGAAATACTTAGCATTGCCTTGCAGGCCCATCTGCTCTGCATTAGCTGGTCTTCCTCTGTTTATTATTCCTGGTGTTAAATCTCCTTCAATTCTTGTGTGAAAAGTTCGGACACACAATAACCTCTTTATCACATTTTCAAACTCTGGGCTTGTTCTGGAAACTTTACACCTTTTTCTTGTTGCCATTGTTTTCATGTGGATTCAGATTTCTGAAAAAGACATTGGGAGCACTTTACTGGAAACATTTATGTGTAAGCTGGAAACAGACAAATATCATCAAAGAATAAAAATGGGATGTCAGAGGAATTAGAACTGCACTGTGTGGGCTCTGTGTTGTTCATCGAGGTTCAAGCTGGTGTTCAGGAGCCAGAGCTGGTCCACCCCTTCCCTCAGCCTCTCTACTTTGGGGGTAGTCATTGAATAATACCAAAAAGATAAATAGAAACAAGCCAATGTTAGGATATAGAATAAAAAGTGCATATAACTATAAAAATAAATATATCATAAAAACAATACTGGTTACAATTCATTGCAAATCATTTGTACTCTATGCTTTACTAAATGTTATTTTTTTAAGTAATCTCTACACCCAACACGGGGCTTGAACTCATGACCCCAAGATCGAGTCACATGCTCTACATACTGAACCAGCTAGGCACACCAGAATGCTGTTTTATTTAAATCTCAAAACATGCCTGTGAGTCAAGTATAGATTCAGTGAGGATTCTTTCAGTCACAAGTGACAGAAAATTCACCTCAAACTGACTTATATATGAAGGACTTTTTATTGGGTCTGTCAATTAAAAACCTAGATTTAATCTTAGCTTCAAGTGAGACTTGATCCAGCAGCTCCAGAAGATGTCTCCAGAGACTCAGATTCTCTCCTTCTCCTCCCTGCTTTCTTATGGGTTTTCTCTTTGGCCTTCGTGAAGTCAGTCCAGAAGTTTCAGGCTTTCCCATGGTGGCAAAATGGCTGCAGTTGTCCCGGACCTCACACCTTCCCACCACATCACTCAGAGAAAGAGAGAACGAGCCCTGGAATTAATTTACTCTCTCACACTAGTCCCAAATGAGGTGTGTGTCTGTCCCTGAACAGATGACTGTAGTGGGGGAGAGCAAAAGAAGTGAGTAAGAGCGGTTGACTGGATTAAGCCTTTGGGGTAGGGGAGTGGACCATACCTGGGAACTAGTGGTGAGGACAATCCCAACCAAAGCCCCATGCTGAGAAATTGAGAGAATAGGTTTCTCAAAGGAAAAAGAAAAGAAGTTGATAAGAAAAACAAAACTGGGCGCTGGGCATACACTCACAAGTGTCTATTACAAAAGACACATCTATTACATTCATCTATTACAAAAATTTAGGTGATGATACATTAGGGAATAAAGAAACAAAAATTCCTGTGGTCAATGCCCGCACCTGCCCTTGACCCACCTGCAATGGGTGGTGGACCATTCCTCCTCAGGGGGACTGTGTGCATCTCTCTGCTTCTCTCCCTGAAGACTTTTTCTGGCCCTGGAAACTTGTTCAGCTTGGTGCATGGCTGCCTGGATGTCCTGGATGTCCTCAGAGCAACCGGAAGCCAACAAAGGACAGGAGCTGGGGACAAATACTCCAGTTTTTTGTTTGTTTGTTTGTTTGTTTTTGTTTTTATCTCTAGGTAGGAAATCTCTGGGGCTGTTTAACAGGGCTTCTCAGAAGATCTCAAACAGGTTGAGCCCCAGTTGCCAGAGCAGTAATGAGCAGATTAATGCATCCCTTACTGGTTTTTCCCCCCTTCCTTGTCTCTCTTCCCCAACCCTCTCTTTTAGGCTCCTTGGAGTCGCCTCCCAAATGAACAACTTGCATTGAAGCCCTTGTCGCATGGTCTACTTTCAGTGGAGCCCAGACTCAGACTATCCCTGCCTTCATGGACTCACATTCTGGTGGCAGAGGGAGACACATAGTAAACAGACTAACTGAGCAAACTCTATAACGTTTGATGGAGATGGTTGTTTGAGAGATATATAGAAGAGGGGAGAACACCAGGATGGGTGTGGGGCTGCTATTTTATATCAATGTCTAAGAAGGCCTGGAGGAAAAGGGGATGTGAGTCAAGACCTGAAAAGGGGATTATCAGGTCAAGCTGTGGTATCTAAGTTAATGAATAACCCCCAGATCATCATGGCTTAGAGACTTCTTGCCCACTGAAACTACATGCCCGTTGCAGGTTAGAAGGGACCTTGCTCCACCCACCTTCACTTGGTAGCCAACTGAGGAGACATTGCTGGTTGTCACGGAAAGCAGAGAAAGAGTTCTGGAAGGTCTCACAGCATCAAGGAAAAGTTCCGATCTGGGCTTTTGGGCTCTACTCACAACTCCTGTGTAGAACTGGTCATGTGACCCACCAACCATGGAGGATGAAGGAGTACAATTTACCAAGTGTCTCTGTGGTAGAGAGCTAAAAATGGTGGAAGGACAAATCCAATAACACACAGTCTAACTTTCTGATAGTCTAATAGTCAGACAAAATATACTCACCCTCTCCCCAAGGCAGAAGAAGTCAATCATGACATCAAACTCAAAGTCCATCTAAGGATGACTTGTCTCTGTATCAGGTGTATTGAGTCTTCTCTTGATCCAGAGACCTACGAACCAAAAAGATGAGTTGTCTGAACCCACCATGCAATATGTCCCTGGCTTTCAACATAAATTACAAAGTACACTAAAAAGCAAATCACACAATTTGAAGAGACAGGGTGAATGAGACTCAGATGTGGCAGGGATGTCGGAATGACTAGACCAGGGGTTTAAATAACTCTGATTACTATGTTAAAGGCTCCAGTAGAAAAAGTGGACAGGAAACAACTACAGGTGGGTAAGGTAATTAGAGAGATGGAAACTAAAATATTTTTTAAATGCCAGAGATCAAAATTACTGTAATGGAAATGAAGACTGCTTCTGATGGGTTCATTTAGTAGACAGGACATGCCTTAGGAAAGACCCTCTGAGCTTGTAGTTATGTCCATGGAAACTCCCCAAACTGAAAAGCCAAAGAACAAAGATGGGAAAAAATGGAACAGAATATCCAGGAACCATGGCACTATGAAATGTGCAACACGGGCATACTGCGAACAGCAGAAGAAGAAGGAAAAGAAGAAATATTTGAAGGAATAAGGATTGAGATGTCCCCCCAATTTATAAGAGATATGAAAGCACAGACCCAGGAAGCTCAGAGAACACCAAGCAGGATCAATGCCCCAAACCCTACACCCAGGCATATCATATTTAACTGCAGAAAACCAAAAGAAACAGATGAATCCACTATTGTAGTTGGAGACTTCAACACCCCCTTATTAGAAATGGACAGATCCAGCAGGCAGAAAATCAGTAAGGACACAGCTGAGCTCCATAGCACCAAGAGGTCAATTCTAAAGGGGAACAGAGGACACAGAGCAGGGGCCACTCTGGAGCAATTCAGAAATTCTGATGAGCAGCCCAGGCAAGGGCCTCCCAGTCAGGAGGTAGGGAGTTCTCTGTGAATAGGTCTCTCTGTTTTGGTCCCTGGGAATTTTTTTTTTTTTTTTTTTTGGTCTGTTGGTCCCTGTTCTGGGAGATTCTTCTTTCTCTACTCCTCTCCTTGGCCAGATCTAAATTAGGGTATTGGAGAATATGCCCTCCCTGGGGGCTGCTCTAGGACACAAAACCCCATGCAACTTCCCAGATTCTACTGATGGCTTCCTCCAACCACCATCCCAGAAACCTACCCTGAAGATATCCTTCCAAAGCACAAAATGACATATGCACAAGGCCGTAATTGCAGCCACATTTTTAATAACAAAAGACTGGGAACAACTCAAATGTTCATCCATCGGGGTCTGGTTGAATAAATTACATCCATACAATGAAATTCTGATGCAGCTGTACTAAGAATGAGGAAGTGTTCTCTGTGAACTGGGATGATCTCCAGAATATATCGTTAAATGGAAAAAAAAAAAAAGCAAAATACAGAACAATGCATTACAGTATGCCAACTTCTGTTTAAGAAAAAGGGAGAAATAAATATTTTTGCTTATTTTTGCCAAAAGAAATACTGAAAATGGGGTAAAGAATATAGGGAGGGCAGGGAGGCGCCTGTAAGGATGCCTTTTAATGTTTTGACTTTGAACCAGATTACGCTTTACATATTCAAAAATAAAGTTAAAACAGAAAGGGGAAAAGTGAAAACCCCCAAACTGAAGGTAGTGTTAGGAGGGTTCAGTGACTGTGAGATGTGTTAGGAACAAACAGGAAGGCACACAAGAAACTGGAAAGAGGACGCAGCCTTAGCTGATTTGGGGGCAGTAGCAGGAGGAACAGGTCTGGGGGTCCATTGGGACCCGGTCTTGAATGTGCTAAGTTGGAGATGTTCATGAAGCATCTAGGCAGAGACACTGAACAGGCATTTTGTGAGAGCCTGGGGCCCAGGGAGGAGGTCTAGCTGCAGATAGAAACGTGAGCCTCACCAGCTTGTAGCTGGTGTTTCAAGCCACGAGACAGGATGAGATCACTGAGGGGATGTAGATAAGAAATAGGAAAGGCCTGGAGCCTGAACCTTAGGGCCCTGTGGTCGGGGTCAAGGGAACAAGGATGTACCAGCCAGCCAGGTGGGAGGAGAAGCAGGAGTGGTGCCCTGGAAGCCAAGTGAGGGGAGGGTTTCTCGGAGGAGAAAGGGACCACCTGCAGTCTTACAGATAGAGATGGAGAGGCCACTGGTCAGAGCAGCTGACCCGGCAAAGGTGGCTCCTGAGGCGGGCTGAGTATAGTTAACATATGGTGTTCTATTAGTTTCAGGTGTGCAGCTATCTCTTTCTGAAGAGTTCTCTGAAGAGTAGAGCAAAGGAGTAACAGGTAGGGGGCGGGTGGAGTCCAGACAGCCTTGCATTTTAAGGTCAGGGTCATAAAGCATGTTTGTTTGCAGATGGTCATGATCCAGTAGAGAGGGAGAAATATGATGGCAAGAGAGAGGGGCGTTATTATATAATTTATAAGATGAAGGAAATGACACTTCGGGACGCAGTTGGGGGAGGCTGGAATGGTGACTTGCAGGGGTCACCGGGCAGGATGTGTGCCCCATGTCTCCAAGCCCACCGTGTTTCCTAGTGAGCACCTCAGGGCTCTGGCTCTGCCCATAAATGGCCAGAGACCTGCCAGCAGCTTATGCCCAGGGCCGCCAGGAGACAGGCGGCTTCAGAGGGACAATTAAAGTGAAACCACCTCCATTAATCAGTATGGGATTAGATAAGAATGTTAGAAGCCTTGCCAACAACTCCAGCTCTGACAGCTAACCGGGAAAGTCAGGAGGCTCTTATGCACAAGCATGCCACTGAGAGCTTCCACGAAGCCTATCAGAGAGAGCGGTCACACAGCTCACATATGCTGCCATGGAGCCCAAGGTCAGAGAAGAGAGGACCCCCACAGAACCTGGCACCCCCTGTGATCAGAGCAGCACATCAAGGGCCTATAAAAACCAGAAAGTGGGGGTGCCTGGGTGGCTCAGTGGGTTAAGCCTCTGCCTTCGGCTCAGGTCATGATTCCAGGATCCTGGGATCGAGCCCCACATCGGGCTCCCTGCTCGGCTGGGGGCCTGCTTCTCCCTCTCCCACTCCCCCTGCTTGTGTTCTCTCTCTCTCTCACTGTGTCTCTCTGTGTCAAATAAATAAATAAAATCTAAAACAAAACAAAACAAAACAAAAACAGAGTTGAAAAAAAAAAAAGAAACCAGAAAATGTGAGGGCCTGTGGATGAAAGGACATCTCTCCCTTTTCTTGCTCACACCTGTGGGATCTGCCCACTAGCCCTCTGTGGTACATGGTTTATAAACATGGCCAAAATTTTCCCCCTGCCTCTACCTACACCCCACCACAATGTCACTTTGCAATTCCTCTCATGAAAGGGTGGAGTCTGTCACACAGATCAGTGGAATAGAATAGAGAGCTCAGAAATAAACCCACATTTATATGGCCAACTAACCCATGACAAAGGAGGCAGACAGTTCAATGGAGAAAAGACGGTCATTTCAACAAATGGCTGCTCCATGCAAAAAAAAAAAAAAAAAAAAAGAAACTGGACCACTATCATTCACAAAAATAAACTCAAAATGGATTAAAGACCTAAATATGAGAACTGACACTATAAAAATCCTTTAAAAAGCACAGGAAGTAATTCCTCTGACATCAGCCATAGCAATATTTTTCTAGATAATGTCTCCTAAGGTAAGGGAAACAAAAGCAAAACTAAACCATTGGGACTACATCAAAATAAAAAGCTTTTGCCAAGCATAGGAAACTAACAGTAAGATAAAAGGCAACCTACTCAATAGAAGAAGATATTTGCAAATGACATAGCCAATAAGAGGTTAATATCCAAAATTATAAAGAAATCATACAACTCAACACCAAAAACACAAACTGTCTGATTAAAAAAATGGGCAGAGGATCAGAATAGACATTTCTCCAAAGAAGACAACCAGATGGCCGACAGACACATGAGAAGATGCTCAGCGTCACTCATCATCAGGGTAATGCAAATCAAAACCACAATGACCTATCACCCCACACCTGTGGGTATGGCTAAAACCAAAAAGACAAAAATAATAAGTGTGGATGAGGATGTAGAGAAAAAGGAACCCTCTTGCACTATTGGTGGGAATACAAACTGGTACAGCCACTGTGCAAAACGGTATAGAAGTTCCTCAAAAAATTAAAAATAAAACTACCCTATGATCCAGTAATTCCAGTATTGGGTATTTACCCACAGGATAAACACAAATTCAGAAAGATATGTGCACCTCAGTATTTCTAGCAGCATTACTTACAATAGCCAAGATATGGAACCAAACTAAGTGTTCACCAATAGACAAATGGATAAGGAAGACATGGTACACAAACGCACACACACGCACACACACGCGCGCGCGCACACACACACACAGAGGAATATTAAGCAGCTATAAAAAAGGATGAGACTATGCCATTTGAGACAACATGGATAGACCTAGAAGGTATTATGCTAAGTGAAAAATGTCAGACAGAGAGTAATGCCATATAATTTCACTCTTAAGTGGGAACTTTTTTTTTAAAGATTTTATTTATTTGACAGAGAGATCACAAGTAGAGAGAGAGAGAGAGAGAGAGGAGGAGGAAGCAGGCTCCCCGCCTGGCAGAGAGCCCGATGCGGGACTCGATCCCAGGACCCCGAGATCATGACCCAAGCTAAAGGCAGAGGCTTACTCTTAAGTGGGAACTTAAAAAAAATGAACAAACAAAAAACAGAATGAGACCTATAAGTACAAAGAACTGATTATCATGAGGGTAGGGGGTACACAATGGGTGAAAGGGGGGGGAGGTACAGGACTTCAGTTATGGAATGTTTAAGTTGTGGAGACGAAAGGCACTGCACAGGGAATCTAGTCAATGGTACCATAATTGCACTGTATGGTGACAGATGGGAGCCATACTTGTGAGCATAGGATAACACAGAGACTTGTTGAATCACTATGTCATACACCTGCAACTAATGGAATGTTGTATGTCAACTATACTCAAATAAGAAAAAGAGAGAGAGAAAGAAGTGGAGTCTGTGTCCCCAAGACTTGAATCTGGGCTGACCTTGTTTTGTGTTGACCAACAGAATGTAGTAGGAGCAATGGATTCCAACTCTGAGTCCAAGCCTCAAGAAGCTCTGCATGCTTGTACTTGGCCACTGCACCCTCTGCCATGTGAAGGTACAAGCCCGGGCTAACTTCTGGACTCTGGGGGACCTCGCAGAGCAGAGACTAGTCATCCCGATCCCTGGAAAGGCCAGACTCAGCAAACCCCGCACTTAACACCGGTTGCATGACTGAGCCCAGCTGAGATCAGAAGAACCTCCCAGCTGATCCCAGCCCAAATGGCCAATCCACAGAGTTGTGAGCTCAATAAGCGGTTGCTATCTTTAGCAGCAAACAGTGACTTGTGCATCCAACTAATTGGTCCACAGGTGACTGAGTAGAATTCAGTCCCTGCTGGTTTACAACATATCTTTAGAGAAGAATTCTTCAGTGAGACCATAAACCTCAATTTTTGATAGTCACAAGTAAGTCTGGGCTGTGGCCAGGTGTGGGAAGGACAGGTAAAGCCCCAAGGAAAGAAGCAGGAAGGTTGGAATGTGCCCAGAGGCACACCCAGGCATCCCTTTCTACCACACCCTGAGTGTGTAGCTTCTGTCCACCAGCCCCAACACATAGTGACCAGGCCTTACAGGCCTTGAGGAAGGACCTTCCTGGAGCTCACATAAACCAATGCAACCCCAGATTTCCCCTCTTCAAGAGGTCACAGGCTCCATTTACCAGAGTCTAGAGTCTAGCCAGCATGGTCCCTCTTCCATCCACAAACACCCCAGCCATAGGCACATTTTGGTTCTGCACAGAATGCATTCCAAGGCTGTGGCCCAAGGAAGACGGTCCAGAACTCAACATGACTCCCTTATGTTTTGAGAAATAGCCTGAGCTGTTTACCCAACATTTTTCTGCCCTTCTCCCCTACGCATACAGTACCCATATATGTGGGGTGGACATGTGCCCAGCTAAAAGACTACATATCCCAACCTTCCTTGCACCAAAGATAGTCATTAATTCATCATTCCTCCAGGACTCATTGAATACCTAAGTCCTGGAAACTTTTTCTCAGGCAAGTTCTGGGTTCTGAAGATACCCCAGTGAACAAAACAGACTAAGTCTCTGTCTTCAGGGAGCCACAGTCTGGTGAGGAGAGAAGGTGACAATAAACGAATGCCCAAGAAAAACTTTAGAGAGAGAGAGTTGTATGGGGTTGACTGCTGTGGAGATACACAGAGCAGAGTAAGGGAGACAGAATTTGTCTGGCAAGAGTGGGAACCCTATTTTTTGTAAGATACTCAAAGAAGACCCCTCTGAAATTTCAAGTTTGAGCAGACACCAGATGAAGACAAAGGAAAGGATAACATATAATTTCCAGTGGAAGAATATTTCAGCTGGAGAGAACAGCAAATGTAAAGGCCCTGGGGTAGGAACAGGTCACAAGGAGGGCAGTGTGGCTGAGGCAGAGGGAGTAAGCAGCAGAATGCTAAGAGGTCACAATGGTGATGGTGTAGGGCCTTGCTGGCCACCAAATGGACACTTACACTGGAGTGCTACAGTACCTACTGGGAGAAGGGAGTTAAGCAGAGTGTGAAAAGGTCTGACTTCTATTTTAGGAGAACCATTCCAACTGCCATATTGAAAAAGGATGTTAGAGGCCAAAGGCACAGACAGGAGGCAGTGTAAGAGTCCACTGTCATAATTCAGTTTAAAAATGATGATGGTTTAGATCAGAGTAATGGCCGTGGGGGGTGGGAAAGGTAGTTTAGAATCCAGACACATTTTGAAAGTAGAGACTATAGGATTTGCTGATAGATTTGAAATGTGCAATGTGAGTGAAAGAGAGGAGTCAAGGGTCATGGTGAGGTTTGGGGCTAAGCAATTAGGACAGAGTCTCCATTTACCAAAGAGGCAAAGGCTACGATGGGGAACAGGTTTTGGAGGGAAGAATAAGAGCTTAGTGATAGATACATTAAATCTGAGATGTTCACTGTGCATCTGCTATGTACTGAACTGTGTCCCATCCAAATTCATGTGTTGAAGCCTTAATCCCCAGTGTGACTGTATTTGGAGACAGGACCTGTGAGGACATAATTAGGGTTAAGTGAGGTCATAGGATGGGCCCCTAATCTGTGAACACTGGTGTCCTTTTAAGAAGAGGAAGAGACAGCAGAGTTCTCTCCCTCTCTACACATACACAGAGGAAAGGTCATGTGAGGACACAGGGAGAAGTCTGCAAGCCAAGAAGACAAGCATAGGGAGAAACCCACCTCACCCCCAGAATCCTGAGAAAATAATTTCTGTTGTTGAAGCCACCCCATCTATGGTATTTTGTTATGGTGGTCTAATACCACATCTAAGTGGAGATGCTGAGCGAGGAGTTTGATCTACAAGTCTGGAGCTTGGTGGCCAAGTGCTGGGTTGGAAAAGTGTATTCAGGTGTTGTCAAGCACTTGAATGATGTCTGAAGCCAGAGGCCAAATGAGTTCAGCTAGGGAGTGAGTACGGGTGGAGAGGGAAAGTGGTTGCAGCAATGATCCTTGGGGCCTTTAAAGAGGCTGGGGAATGAGACTGAGAGAGAGAGGTGGCCAGGGGGGTGAGGTGAGAAGCAAGAGAGGGATGTCCCAGAAGCCAGGAGGAGAGATGGCCACCAACATCCCCTGCTGTTGATAGTTTAAACAAGATGAGCACTGAGAATCAACCATCAGGTTGGACTTCTTGGGGGCCACTTGCAACCTTGGAAAGAGTCGTCCTGGTGCAATGTGGAGAAATCCCTGATTTCATTGGTTCAGACCGAAAGAAGTTGAGGGGCACCTGGGTGGCTCCATTGGTTTGGAGTCTCTGCCTGTAGCTCAGGTCATGTTGCCCAAGTCCTGGAATGGAGCCCTGCACTGGGCTCTCTGCTCAGCAGGGAGTCTGCTTCTCCCTCTCCCCCTCCCCCTGCTCATGCTCTTTCTTGCTCTCAAATTAATTAATTAATTAATTAAATCTTTAGAGAGAGAGAGAGATGACGACACAGCAGCAATGTGTGTGCAATGTGCAATGACATGCATTTTGCTTTGTTTCTGAAGATGGGAGCTTCTACAGTGTCTTCAGGGCCTGGTGAGATGGGAGAGATCCGGACGAGAGGAGCCACCCTTTCCAGCGGAGGGGAGCTTTATCCTTGAGGAGGCACGAGGGCACAGGCTCCATGCAAAAGCGGAGGCATTGGCTTCAGATGAGAGAACTGGGCTCAACCATCACGAGGGGAACAAAGGCAGAGTTGGTGAGACAGGTGGAAGTGGGCTGTCGAAGTGATGGGGAGAACGAGGCAGCACTGCAGTCACTCGTGAAGCAGGAAGCTCAGGCCTCAGCAGAGTGAGGAGGGGGACGTGCCAGGTAGGGCTGGGGACCCACAGGGGAATGAGGTGGGACCGGAAGAGCACAAAGGGCCCGTCTGACGTGGGTGGTCCTGAATCTCGGAAGAGCAAGTGAGCGTGGTTCAGCGGGCTTCCCCAGTCCCCTCCACCTGCCAGGGTGCAGACCCGGGGTGCAGGGGTGGGTGGAAATCAACAGAATCAAGATAGGAGGTTTGCCACATGAGTTTAATAAAGAGAACAAGATGGGTGCTGACGATGCGTGACCACCATGCTGGGCCATGGATCCCAGGCTGGCAGGGCAAAGAATAAGGGAAGAAATGATAGGGATGAGGTTGGGGGAAGGAGAGAGGTAGAATCGGTGGGTCCAGGCTGGGTGTGTACTCTGGAATAATCTTGGAGGTGTGCCAACAGAGGTGGCCGTTGATGGAAGAATGGGAGGCCTGAAAAATAACATCACGGTTACAGATGGCAAGAGGAGTCAGGGAAGGGGAGAGACACAGGCTGGGGGGTACAAGGAGGGACAAGGTGGACAGTGATGCAAGGGATATGAGAAAAAATGTCCCCCTTCCTCCATACACACAAGCTGGAGAAAGTTGCAGAGGAGTCAGAGTCCCCACAGGAGAGTAAGTGTTTCGCTTACTTACTCAAGAAAGCAGAAGGAGACTTCAGAGGAGATGGAGCATGAATTTTCGAGGACCCAGTGGAAGGTCTGGGATCATGAAGCAGAGCTCAGAGTTCAGATCCTACCTTCTGGGTTAGTGGCCACGTAGCTTTCGTCATACTTCTTGACCTCCGAGGTGACTCACATTCCTCACCTGTGCTTGTCAGGAAAGTTCCAACAAAGCATGCAAACAGACTCTTCAGGAGAGAGAATAAACTGACTGGTAGTCAGCAGGGAGGTGGGGGGGATGGGGATTAAGGAGGGCACTTGGTGCAATGAGCGCCCCAGGGGGTTAAAATTAAAATTTTTAAAGATTTTTTTTTTTTTTTTGACAGAGAGAAATCACAAGTAAGCAGAGAGGCAGGCAGAGAGAGAGGAGGAAGCAGGCTCCCTGCTGAGCAGAAAGCCCGATGTGATCCCCGATGTGGGATCATGACCTGAGCTGAAGGCAGCGGCTTAACCCACTGAGCCACCCAGGCGCCCCAAAATTAAAATTTTTAAAAAAGCTTTTCGTTGTTGCTAAAGAGGAAAACGAACAAATCATGCAAAGCACCTTGCATGAAGTGACGGTCAGCCAGGGCCAATCCCTTGCCATCCGACATCTGCCATTTCTGCCCCAGCTTCTGACGCTCCACGTGGTTCAATGGCTCTCTGATCAGCTGTCTTCAACAAGAACTCCTTCCCTCTCCCCACACCCTTCTCCTCCTCTCCCCACCTCTGCTTATGCAGCTCTAACGCAGTCCTCTCCCCACAAGGAAAGAATCAAGTGTGTATTATCACAAGACCACAGGCACCCCACATTCTCTGAGCCTTGAGTACCCGTTTAAGCTTCTATTCCTGTCATGGCACAGTAAAACCCAGTTTCAACTTTTAAGTTGAACTTTTAAGTACGGCTAAAAGTGAATCCTAATTAGTAAAGTTCCAATGTTCCAAGCCAACATCCCCAGGAGGGCTTACGGGAGCCATTGTGGCTGGCTCCCTCACGCATTTCTTGGAGAGAGGAGATGTCGCCTGAGAGCCCACTTCTCCTCCTCAGTCTGCCTTCCTGGAAGAGAGGAGAGCCCTCTGTGGGGGCCCTGAGGCAAATCTGGTGGTAGCCTGTGTAAAAGAGAAGACTCAAATTCTCCTCTAAGGACAGAAAGAGAGAGAAGCAGGGACAGAGACAAAGAGACAGATACAGAGACTCAAATCTGTCAACAGCTGCCCCCCCCCATACACCATACAGGGGAGGCAAAGGTGGTTCTTCCATTCAAGCACAGACTTGCCTGGCAAACAGATCTAAAAAAATGCAAAGGGAGGGCTCCTGGGTGGCTCAGCTGGTTAAGCATCTGCCTTCTGCTCAGTTCATGGTCCCAGGGTCTTTGGGATGGAGTTCCATGTTGGATTCCCAGCTCAGTGGGGAGTCTGCTTCTCCCTCTTCCTTTGCCCCTCCCCCTGCTCATGCTCTCTCTGTCCCTCTGTCAAATAAATACATAAAATCTTTAAAACACAATGCAAAGGAAACTCATTCCAGCCATAAAAGCAACGTACCTTGTCCTTCACTGGCTGACCAAGGACTGCCAGGCATCAGGGAGCACCAGTACCATAAAGAAAAATTAACAAACACAACTTGCTCCAAAGATTTAAGAGAAAGTTTCATTAGAAGTCTACTTTAGTTAAAAAAAAATTAGTATCGAATTTATTAACATGACAAACGTAGAACTTCTTAAAACTTAGGTTCACCTAATAAATCTCACTATTAAAATTACAAGTCTAGTAAAATTCAAGCAATTATTTTAAGGAGCTTTTTATAATCTCATTGAATTCCCTTAAATACACTTAAAATTCTTCCTTAAGAAATGTATCATTTCTTAAGTTTTTTTATGAGTGTTTCATGTATTTACTTGACTCAAAAAAACTTCCAAGTACTTAAGTAATTACTTATTTATCCACTGTTGATAAATCTACCCTATTAAACTTATAAATAACATATTCCTGGGGCGCCGGGTGGCTCAGTCATTAAGTGTCTGCCTTCGGCTCAGGTCATGATCCTGGAGTCCTGGGATCGAGCCCCACATTCGGCTTCCTGCTCAGCAGGAGGCCTGCTTCTCCCTTTCTCACTCCCTCTGCTTGTGTTCCCTCTCTCGCTGTGTCTGTCAAATAAATAAAATCTTTTTTAAAAAATATATAAGTAACATATTCCTTAAGTTACCTTAACTATTCCAAAACTTAACAAAGTTTGTTTAAAATCACAAGTCTAAATCAATTCTTCAGTCACAGATTTTTTTTTTTAAGATTTTATTTATTTATTTGACAGAGAGAGATCACAAGTAGGCAGAGAGGCAGGCAGAGAGAGAGAGAGGAGCAAGCAGACTCTCCGCGGAGCAGAGAGTCCCATGTGGGGCTCCATCCCAGGACCCTGGAATCATGACCTGAGCCGAAGGTAGAGGCTTTAACCCACTGAGCCACCCAGGTGCCCCGAGTCATAGCTTTTAAAAATGAATCCAAGGCTCATTTGTTAGTAATTTAACATGCCAAATTATCTTAAAAATAGAAATAACCTCAAAAGATTAGGACAATAGATTGGTTTTACTTCAACATTTATCTTTGGTTCTAAATTCAAAATCATCCTAGAGAATGATTATATTCTTCCAAACAAGGAAGGCCAAGCCTGAATATTTGAATTAGCCTAAATTAAGGGGTGCCCAAGGGCTGAAAAATTTCAGTGTGGAGCCCCCTGGGAGTAGGTGCTCAGCACACTGCAGGGGAGAGGGTGGGCGGTGGCCTGTCTGAGCCTGGGTCCTGCATCTCTGAGAGTCCGAGAGCGTTTTGGATCCCCGCCCTCAGGCCCAGGCCCTCAGGCCCAGACCCACCACCATATCAGGCCTCCCCTGGACTCCTGGCTGGAGAAAACACATTGGGATTCACAACCCCACAGACCTGGAGGGCCCTGGTGCCTCTCCCTGCTCCTCTGCTGAGGATCCATCTGTCCTCCAGCTGGGCACTGCCTTCGCCAGCACTGCCAGCAGCCGGCGCCTCACAGTCAGTTTGGTTCTAGGAAAATTTGACCGGGTGGCTCAGTCAGTTAAGCGTCTGCCTTTGGATCAAGTCCTGCGCCAGGCTCCCTCCTCGGCAGGGAGTCTGCTTCTCCCCCTGTTGCTCTCTCTCTCTCAAATAAAAAAATAAAATCTTTTAAAAAATTGACTGCATTGTACAGAAGAGCAGTCCGTGCCAGAGCAGGCGTACAGCGGCATCGGAGGGCAAGCCCGCGGTAGGGGAAGAGAACAGAGATAATGAAGTCATGCAGGCAGCCCCCTGCCTCCAGCCGGGACAGGATCTCCGCAGTTGAAGCCTCGGAATCTGTATTTTAAAAGCTCCTTCGGCCGTTCTAGCTGTAAGAGTTACGTAAACTTGTGATCTGAATTTGGCACCCAGCTTCCAGGTGACTGAGGTGAAAACAAGGACGTGTTACGCGATCCATAAAACAGTTCTCACTGCCCAGGAGAGAAAATACGCCGAAACTTTGACCTGCACTTGGCTGTGACATGAATACCTTGCACATGGGGACTCTCGTAAAAGAGCTGTAAAGAACACGCAATCATTGATTCCCTGGCGCTCTTTCTCCCAGTGGCCTTTGAGGAGAGCCTGGGGAGCAGTGGAGCAAGATGCTGGCTCTTCAGGGACCCGGCAACTCTGTGCTAAGCGTGCACTTCCTGTTAGTCCGAATACATTAAAGAGGACACTTTTCTAAGTCTTTTGACCGCAGAACCTTAAAAAAAAAAAAAAAAAAAAATCTGAACCACGTCGAAGTCGAGTGGCTCCGAGCGCGGAGGAGGGCCCAGAGCCCTGCCTTTTGGTCCGCCCGGTGCCCCTGCGGAGTTCCCAGGAGCGCCCTGTCTGGAAGCGAAGGGCTCTACGAAACCCAGTTTGGAGACTCCGCCTTCACAGCCGTGACCGCAAGCGGGTTTGGGGTCACGTATGCGCACGGATTGGCAGTGGCTGGGAAGCTCCGAGATGAGAAGTGTTCACATCCGCTGTTGGCATTAAGGGCCCAGTCATCGCGCCCTTACCCCTTTCGGTACGCCCCCTTAGAATGTGACTTCCTGACTTCCTTCCAGTTTGGGCCCAGGTCGAGATGCCAGCAGAAGGTCCAAAAGCGTCTGCAGGTGGCCATTTCTGCTCTAGCCTCTGTCCCTTCTCGGGAGAATGTGACCCGCCAGCGACTGGAAGCAGGAGGAAGCAGAGACAGCAGAGCCAAGTTTCCCCAGCTGAGCTGCTGGCCCACAGCCCGCCGCCCCCCCCCACCTCCCGGAGGAGGCCCGCCCGAGGCCCGCACGGTCCAGCCTGAATCACTGACCTGCACATGGCCTGGAGCTAAAGAGAGGCTGAGTTAAGCCACCGCATTCCGTGTGGTTTGCCTCCACCCCCACCCCCCCACCCCCCTCCACCCCTCCACCCCCCCACCCCCGCATGATCCTGGGAGCCGGTAACTGAGACAAGGGTTGATAGTTGTGTCTGGCATGGCGCCGGAAGGGGCTTCAGACCACGATCCACACCCCCACCATCCCTGGTCTCCCCAGCCATCATGTGCCGCGGGCGAAGGTCCAGCGTCAGACAGTTCCCCGAGATCCCCTGGCCTGCGGCGGAGCCTGAAGGTGAGTCCACTCCTGGCCACACTGTGAGAGGCTGGGAAAGTCCCGGGTGCAGCTGAGGTAGGGCCAGGCACCTGCTTCCGCACAGTCATTCCGTAGTCCAAAACTGGGGAGAGGGGCAGAGCAGATTTCGCTCTCCAAAGGCACACACAACTCCCTCCTTCCCTTTAGATCGTTCTCCAGTCCCTTGGTTGGCTTGCTTTTAGTCATTCGCACCTTCAGCTGGCTGTGGAACAGGCTCCCCATCTTGAGAGGGGGAGCCCCCTGCTCCCGCTGAGCAGTGGGCCAAGGGGCCAGGAGTCTGGTCTAAATCTTTACCTATGAAGCTGTTCAGACTGGGGGCCTTGGTGACAAAGGCCAGCTGGCTGTAGCCTCATTCTCCTGGGCCCAGAGAGCAAGCAGTGGGGTGCCCATAGCACCAATAAACAAACCTGCCTTCAAACATCTCCTCCCCCACCCCACCCAGATCACTCAGTGCATTACATTGGGCTTGAGCAATGGAACACCCCGTGTGCATTTCATTTTTTAGAGCAAACACTGGCAAAAGCTGCTTTTGCAAGATTTCCTGGCTACAGCCTTGGCCCTGAACTTTCAAGGAAGATAAATTGCCTTAAGCTGAAAACATCCAGACTGTCATGCAGCTCTCTTGTTCCTGCTCTGGATGAAGTCTAAGAACTGAGCGTGGGGTATGTGGCCTCCACCCTCGCTGCCGCGCCAGCCTCTCACCTCACGCCAGCGGCTCCCACTTGCTGCGGGGTCACACCCGCACTTACTGTCCCTGACCCCTGTGCTTCCACTGCCGTGGAAGTCTCCCCACCTTCCCTGGCTGATTCTTGCTGTTCCTCTGGGGACTCCGGCCTGGTGTCCTACTTCCGGTTCCGTGGGTTGACAGTCTTCAGAGGCTCCCAGCTTTATGCAGGAAGTTCAGGTTATAGCCCCTATCTCACAGGGGTCTGGTGTCTACTCTCATCCTCCTGGGCTCCCACCTGATTCAGCCATTGCAGGAATAGACAGTTCCACGTGGACCTGGGTCCGCTTTATACCTAAGCCTATAAGCCAGGTCCCAAGAGCCAATTCATTTCCCCTCCAGGAGCCCCGAGGGCCTGTGATGGGGCAGGGCCCAGGACCCAGGTCTGGACCACACAGGAGATTTCCTGCAGCAGCTGGCATCAGCCCCCAGGGGCAGTTGGGAGTGATATTGAGGAGCCCTGGGGGCCAGAAATTAGGGTTAGCTCTGAGAATGTAATCAAGGGTCCGGACAGAAGGGCAAGTGTGAGACTGAGCAGAGTTGAGGCAAAAAGAAAGGGCTGCAGATCTGGTCACCGCTGGCACAGATGGGAATAAGGTAAATACTGGCAGTAGGTGACCTGGGCAGCTGGTCATCCTGATCTCAGGCAGAGCTGTACAGGCCCTGACTGGCCCAGGAAGGTGGTCACCTCCAGGACAAATAGAACACCTAATGGTAATACTGGTTTGTAGGCCCAGGAAATCCTGAGTCTTCAACAGACATGGAGCCAAGGTTAAAAGAGGGGCTGGCTCTCTCCTCACCTTCCCTCCAGGCCAGCACCCAAGGAATTCCTGGCCTCTCCAAGTGACAGGGACTCTCAAAGATCCCTACAGGATGAGAGCAAAAAGGATGCAGTATAGACCCGATCAACTCTGGGTGGGTACCTTTGAGAGCTGAGAGGGAAAGGAAAGGAAACGCTGCTCTTGAGGCTGGGCAACATGTGAAGAGAGCAGGCTCTGGGGACCACCCAGATCGGGGATACCCCTCCTTACGGTCTTCACTGGGACTCTTCTTTGCCTACTTCCGGCAGGATTTGGGCACTTGTCTTGCTTGAGCCCATTCTCTTTGAGGTCTTCCTGAGCTCAAAGTTCTGGTTCTGGGTGGCGGTGACCACAGTCATTAACATCTTGCTTGTCGTAATGGACATCTACAAGGACTCGTGTCTCTGATTTTGTTCAACTTGTTCCTTCCCTGGCACCCTTCCCTACTGATAGTTAATTTCAGTGTCATAGTTATTTACTAAAGACCAGCAATAACCAATTGTTCTCTAGCTCTTACCATGTTTGAGATACCATTCTAGGCATTTTATAAGTAGTAATTCAATCTAAGACATAGATGCTATTATTGTTATTGTTATACCCATTTTACAGATGAAGAAACTGAGGTTTACATGTTAGGTCCCTTGCTTAGTGAGTGAATGGCCAAGCCAGGCCTTGAACCCTGGCCATCTGGCTCCAGAGCCTGCACTCCTAGCCACCATGCAATGTTGCTTCCTCCAGAGATTAGGAAAAATTAATCTGTTTGGATGGATTCTTTCCCTGGGCCTAAGCAAATCTTCGAACCCAACATGGCTCAATCTTGAAAGAAAAATGTCTAAGAAATTAGGAATGAAAACAGTAGGGAAGGGATTCTTTCCAGTGGTACTCATTTCCACTGGTATGTCCTGAGGTGTGTTACCAGGATTTGGCTTCTTAAAATATCAATCTTTGTAACTACCTGACTTATTAAACAAGTGAAAGCAAAGTCTGGGTTCTACCACGATTGTGTTCCTCGTCCTCCCCTGCATTCCCAGGTGCCCTCCCAATGCACAAAGAGGTCTTTAAAATATGTTCATCTTTTTAAAAAATTGCTTTTAATTACAGATAAAGTACTGGTACATTTTATCCTCTTTCTTAATTTACTTGCTCATTCATTCATTCATTCAATAATTGCTTATTGAGTGCTTACTACATATTCTAATGATACAACAGTGGACAAGATACATAATGCACCTGTCCTCTTAGAGTTTTTATTCTAGTACTGTGCTTCCTGAGGGCAAGCAAAGCTAGATGCCAGTGAAAAAAGCTAAAGAGGTGAGGAAATAGAGACAGGGTAGGGGTGATCAGGGAAGACCAGTTTTAGCCACTATTGTGAATGAACTGTATGCCCTCCTGGTGTATATATTCATACATTTATTAAAAGTATATGCATCCAGGGGTGCCTGGGTGGCTCAGTGGGTTAAAGCCTATACCTTCGGCTCAGGTCATGATCTCAGGGTCCTGGGATTGAGTCCCGCATCGGGCTCTCTGCTCCGCGGAGAGCCTGCTTCCTCTCTCTCTGCCTGCCTCTCTGCCTACTTGTAATCTCTCTCTGTCAAATAAATAAAATCTTTAAAAAAAAGTATATGCATCTGGAACAATTCGTAGAATTCTTTAACTCAAATAAATAATACATAATAGATAGTTGAATAAAATTGTGTAGGAGACTTCCACCTCTAGGAGCATGGATAGATGTATTCCTCCCTGTTCCTCCCACTAGAAACCCTGGGCATTACATAGAAGACAAACTTGAGAAGACCCTGAAGGTGGGGGAAAGCTGGCTGGGGGCCCTGGGACCTGAGGAATGGCATGTTGTGAGTTCCTGAGGTTTTCTCAGTCTCATGCACGTAGGCAGAACTGGGGCTGAAGTTGCTGGCTGCCTGGAAATGTTCAATACTCTCTCTAGCTGGACGACTGGGAAAGGACCAGTCAGGTAAGACAGCTTTTAGACAACTGTCAGCAGACTCTACCCAAATACCAGAAAATACCATAGCCCTATCCCCACCCTGCCAGCAAAGGCCCAGTGGGAAGCCTAGAACTCTAACATCACGAGGCTGTAAGGAGGCACCCCAAACTCATGTCAGAGTGCTGTTGGAGAAGACTGAACAGGTAGCAAGGACTTCCACCCCTGGTGGATGGCAATGGGCCTTCCCCATCCCATCTCATCCCCATGTCAGTGGAGAAGCCTGGACTTCCACCCCTGCCAGCAGCAAAAGGTCCCCTCCCTCTCCCTGCTTGGGTGGGGGGCAGGGGGTGTAAGAGGAGACCTAGTGGAGGAGGGTCAGACTTTCACTACTACCCAAAAGAAAAGAGGTCACTCTTCCCATCAGTCCTCCTGGGGATCAGAGGGGGCCACCTGGGAAAGAGTAAAGAGGCACTCACACAACGTATGAGATCTATATGGGATCTGTAATTCTACACCCCTTCCCAGCAGTAATGAGGAGACCCTCCCCACCTTGGGTGTCAGTGAAGGGCAATAAGAGAATCTGGACTTCTATATCCATCTGGCACTGCCCCAGCCCTTCCCCTGCCAGAGCAGGCTCAGAGGAGACCAGCTAAACAGGTTTAAATTAAGTTCCAGAGTCTCATAATATCCAAAATGTCCAGGCTTCTACTGAAAGTCACTAGACATACCAAGAACCAAGAAAATCTCAAACTGAGTAAAAAAAGATAATAAATGTTAGCATCACAATGACAGAGATGTTAGAATTATCTGACAAAGATTTGAAAGTAGCTGTCATATATACATTGCTTCAACGAGCAATTACAAACAAGATTGAAATAAATAAGAAAACAAAATCTCAGGAAGGAAACAGAATATCTCAGGAAAGAGAGAATATAAAGATACAAGTGGGAATTTTAGAACTGAAAAATACAATAGCTGAAATTAAAAACTCAATTCAACAGCAGAATGGAGGGGACAGAGGGAAGAGTCAATGAACTTGAGATAGAACAACAGAAGTTACTCAGTCTGAGTGAGAGAGAGAAAACACCTGAAAAAAGAAATGAACAGAGCCTCAGGCACTTATGGGACCATAATAAAAGATCTGATATGGAGTCACTGGAGTCCCAGAAGGAGAGGAGGGAGTGGAGAAAGAGGATATGGCTGAAGAAATACTCAAAGAAATAGTGGCTGAAAACTTCCCAAATCTGGCAAAAGATAAACCTGTAGATTCAAGAAACTGGGAAAACCCCAAACAGGATAAACTGAAGAAATCTACACCAAGAAATAAAGTCGAACTTCTAGAAACTAAACACACTATCCTACAACTTGCTTTGCTTTTTTTTTTCCCCTTCGTGATATAGTAGTCAGCTTATGCAGGTTATGCTACAATAACAAATGATCCCCAAATCATTGTGACTTAAACAATAAATGTTTCTCCCTCATGTTACATGTCTAGTTGATGTGTCTTCACTACCCCAGGGCCCAGGCTGAAGGAGCAACCACATCTCAAACTCATGGAAGAGGTCAAGTGCAATAACTGACCTATGCAAGGGCTCTTAAAACTGCTGCTCACATGTGGCGTATACCATGTCCACTCAAAACCCACAGACCACAGTCACACGGCCACACTCAGTGCTGGTGGAGAAATGCACTGTGCCAACTCTGACAGGAGGTACTATAAAGTCAGATGACAAAGTATGTGAAGACTTGGAAACAGTCATCCAATCCTCTCACTGGATCATAAATATTCATTTCCTTCCTGACTGCCCATAAAATACACTCAGCCTCCCCCCAAAGGCATCCCAAAAGTCTCATCCAATCATTGCATCAGACATTATGGCCAGGATCTCAGGATCCACACCAGACCTTGTGTCAACCTCTCCTGGAGACCTATGAGTGAAAAAGACAAATCATCTGTCTACCCACTCTCAACGGATAGTAGTGAAAGAGCAAGAGGGACAGGGAAACACGAAATAGTCCCAATTTAAAAGGGGGAAGGCTGCCTAATCCAGGTGTGGGGTAACCAAGAGGCAGTCTTCCTGCAGCGAAAGAATGAGTAAGTGGGGAAGTGTATGATATGTACCCATAGCTGCATTTTAGGCTGATTTAGGGGGGAAATATTTGGATTTTAAAATGGCTGTACTGTTTACTGTGTCATTGAGGAAAGGTATACATAGGTTCAGTGTTTAAACACTTTTAAAGAACATAACAACAAAACCTAACTAAAGAGAACGCCAAATCAAGGCCCAAGAAATTGTTACTACTATAGAAACAAATGGCTCAAGGTTGGAAGGAAAGCCACTTGCTGCCTTGCCTGCACCTCCACTGCACCCAACCCCCTACACTACCATGGAGAGTGTGCTCTAGGCACTGCCATTTCATCTTTGATACTTCCAATTTGGGTGAAGCCCAGTTTTGAAATGTACTATTCTAAGACTGTACGAACTCAAGAGTGTTCCCCCATGCATCACGTCTTTGGAATGTTAGGGGAAGTGATGCCAGACAAATGGGGCACACAGTTATGTAAAATGTGTCTACTTGTTTGGAAACCAAAGGCTGTTGAGAGAAAGACAGGTTGGTTGTGGACAGTTTCTTTCAAGTGTGCTTACAGTATGGACAGGAAGATCACCTTGGAGCACTAAATGAAAGTGACTAACTACACCTGAACTAAATGTTCAACAGGAGAAAAAGGGATTAAACAATGATGCATCCATTGAATAAAATATGCAGCAATTAGAAATAGTTTCAAAGAAACTTTAATGGCCCTGAATGTAAATAGACATATAAATGTAGGCATGTATGTACACACACACACACACACACGGCCTGTGCTTCCATACATCCATTCACACCTTAGAAAAATAGTCATGATTAAAGACACCAAAAAAAATAATAATAAAAATAATAGAAATAAAGGCACCAAAGTAGTAATGGTGGTATTTTTTTTTTAAAGACTTTTTTTATTCATGTGCAAGAGAGTAAGAGCATGAGAGAGAGCAGCAGAGAGGGAGAAACACGTTCCCCGCTGAGCAGGGATCCTGAAGCGGGGCTGGATCCCAAGACCCAGGGATCCTGACCTGAGCCAAAGGCAAGAGCTTAACCAACTGAGCCATGGTGGTGTTTTCTTGGTGGGGGATTCTGGAAGATTATTTTATCTTTTTAAAATGTATTCTCCAAATTGTCCACAATGAACCTAAATTTTTCAGAATCAGAAAGAAAATATAATGAAAAGTTCTTTCCTGTTTAAAGGAATTTCAGTCCCAACACATTCTTTTCTCCTTCAGCCTCAGACCCCTGCTTGCTATGGAGGGTTAAGGAAGCTACAAGGAAGCCATCCCCATCCTCTGCACCCTGCACCAAGAGAAAGGCATAAGCATGCTTCTAGCATCTGTGCCCTTCTTTCTCCACAGGCAGTTTTTCTGGCCAGTGAATTTTTGTAAGAGAAGGAAACACGCAACAGAAAAATCATAAATGATGTTCCAGTCCTTTAATTTATAAATTAAATTATATATATAAATTATATATATAATTATATATATATATATAATTATATATATAAATTAAATTATATATATATATATAAATAACTCAAAAATTTTCAAGTTGTTACAGATTGAATGTTTGTGTCCCCCAAAAATTCAGGTTAAAACCTATCCCCCAGTGTGATGGTGTTTGGAAGTGGGGCCTCTGGGAGGTGATCAGGTCATGAAGGTGGAGCCTTTATGAATGGGATAAATGCCCTTATAAAAGAAGCCAGAGAAACCAAGCTCCTGCCTTCCTTCCATGTGAGGCCAGAGCGAAAAGCCATCTACGAACTAGGAAGTGGGCCCTCACCAGACACCAAATATGCCAGTGCCATGATCTTGGACTTCTCAGACCATGGACCTGTGAGAAATAGATGTTCAATGTTTATAAGCCACCCAGTTTGTGGTATTCTTGTTATAGCAGGGTGAACAGACTAAGATAGACATCAACATAAAGGTAGTTGTCTACCAAGATTCACATGCATCTGACCTGAACAAAGTGGGTACAAAATTAATTCCTAGAGCTACAAGTCAAATTTTTACCAAAAACTTGTGGGGGCGCCTGGGTGGCTCAGTGGGTTAAAGCCTCTGCCTTTGGCTCAGGTCATGATCCCAGGGTCCTGGGATCGAGCCCTGCATCAGGTTCTCTGCTCAGCAGGGAGCCTGCTTCCCTTCCTCTCTCTCTCTCTGGCTGCCTCTCTGCCTACCTGTGATCTCTGTCAAATAAATAAATAAAATTAAAAAAAAAAAAAACCTTGTGAATGCAACATCTTTCTAGCATCTAACACCTTTCAAAGTGAAATGCTAATTTCCTGGCAATAAATTTACTCCATCAACCTTTTCGTGTGCTGCAGTCATGAGGTCTTGGAGAAAGCCTTAGGTTCAGAGCCCCAGGGTCAGGATCTAAGTGTGGGGATCACAGCTCTCTCTCTGTGGCCTTGGGCTGACCCTCAGCCATCACAAACCTCCTTCTTTGTCTGCAAGTAACAATCCGAGTAGAGCGCAAAGTACTCAGCAGTCTGTATTCTATGATGCAAACACATCCTGTAAGTATTTCTGGAAAACTCTCATTTCCCCAGGCATCAATCAGGGACAGTTACAGGGGGGTTTTCAAGAAAAAGTCCCAGGTGGGTCTGAGACCCTGACACTGGGTTCAATGTAAGACTTGAAACTCCTTGCTGAAACAAATCATTGAGAAAATGTCATCATCATTCTTAATCAAGGCGAACTGAATTTGTTGTAGTTTCTTCTGAAAGAGAGGCTATAAGCCTGCACTGAGGAAAAACAAGCAACCCCTGATTTAACCAATGAGCACACTTCCCCAAATTCGATGTTTAAGATCCAGCTTGATCACTTCCTCAAGGGCTGGCAAACCAAAGCCTGTGAGCCAAATCCAGCCTGCCACCTGCTTTTATAAATGAAGTTTTACTGAAACATGGCTATGGTCATTAATTTATATATTACCTAGGATTGTATTTGTACTCCAGTGACGGGGTGGGAGCAGAGGGAGTGTGGCTTGTGGCCTAGACTGTTTGGCCTATAAAGCAAATACTATCTGACTCTGACCCTTTCTAGGAAAAGTGTGCTGACCCCCAATACACTTTTCGATATGCTTAGCTCCATAACTGCATTTGTAGCAAGTTGTATATAACTTTCATAGGAGTCCACAATTTCTACCTTAGAAAAAGATGTATTAAAAAGGTAAGAAGTCATGACTGTTGTCAGAAACCATTTGATGGCACAAATTTTGCCCCTTAAGTGAATCCTTATTTAAACAAAGGGGGGGTGGGTAAGAAGATGCCCTCCCCTTGCTAAAACAGTAGTCCTCAAAGGAATCAGCTGTGGGTTAGCTAGGAAGACCCACTGGTCATTACCCCTCCGAGCTGCCCATTCTTTATCACACTATAAGATACACCAGAAATGCGAAGGTCCACATTGTCTGGATAATTGAGATCCCACCTTGAGGCAGAGGTTAGGTATACCCACATACTGAGTACTGTGTTTGCCGGAATATGAAGGGTGTGTGAAACCCTCTGAACAGTTCCCATCTCTTCCTGTCCAAGAGATGCTCTCTCATTAAGTTTAAAAAGAATCAAAGTATGGTCTACTCCAGAGACAGGAGGCTTCCCCAAGTTGGCAGACTCCTGAAACACACATCATGAAGTATTTTTTGTTTCCATAATTCTTCTAACTTGGTCATGCTAATTTTGAACATAAAAAATCTTTCCAAATGGTTAGGGTTTAGCGATCTTGACAAACAGTTCCTCAAAATATTCACCCAGATAGAACATTATTTCTTACCTATTTTGTAGATTCCAACACAGTAAAAAAGCACAATAAGCAAGTTTTATATAGTAAATAAACTTTATTTATCTGTTCTTCCAAGATGACATTGCCAACAGTCACAGATCTGCATACAATACAGTATGCATACAATACAATATTGGCTATTTACAATTTACAGTAGTATTTTTTCCTCTGAAAAATATAAGTACAAAAGCTAAGTAAACAATGAGGTACTGCTGTTTGGATTTATCATATGTATAGCTTAAAGAACTAGTCTTTAGCAAATATTCAACAAATCAATCTGGATAAAATACTCAATTAAATGTTCTAATTTATCAGAAAAAATCTACTAAGTTTCACCTCAAAATGTATTGCACAAGTCTTTAAAAAGAAATCACCCTAAAAATAAATAGGAAAGGCAAGCAGTTCTTTAAAAAGAGGGACAAAAAGAATGGAAAAAAGGAACATTAAATGAGCCCATAAGTCAGGTTGAGTTATTCAAAATATCTTTTAAACAACATAAAACTCCTCCCAACAAAAAAGAAAAAAACTATCACCATTTCTCCACTGATATAATCGATCTGAAAGTCATTCTGCAATATATTTGCAGGCCAATGTCAGGTTTCTCTTGGTCTTTGGCTCTGTAACGGGCCCTGAATAACAGCTTGCGCTTCTCAAAGGGGCAAACATAGACAGTGCTCCGTGCCTGCCCACACCACCACCCTGTTTCTTCAAGACGACGATCGGAGCCATGACTGGAAAAGAAGAAGGGAAAAAGGATAAAGAAAAAAAATTTTAAGCCACTTTTTGGGAGATTGGTTTTTTTCAAGTTAAAATAAAATTATATTCTATGGTCTAGGGATTAAAGTAGAAATATTCTCTAAATATTAAATCCAAAAAAGAAAACCTAAAAATTAATGTTCTTCTGACCTATAGATCCTACAGATCAGTGATCCTGAAAGACAGGATGTTTCAGTGACATCTGGAATTGCCACCTTTCACATGTCCTGAAGGCTACTGGTCATAGCTGGAGAAGCCAGGAGTGCGTGTGCTGACTTGGCAGAACCTCACAAGGACGTGGCTATTCAGATTTAAACAGGATAGAGAGTTCTTTCCTTTTCTCTAATGTGCTGGTTTTTCTACATATTGCAATTCTCCCAGGATGAAATGCATGGCAGCAAAGGACAAACAGCATTTTGGTGTTAAAAAAGCTATGCCTCATCAGAAATTAACAAACTCATTTTAAAAACCTGAAAATGCTAAGAGAAATGATGCTAATGAGAAACCTAACAAGGTTTCTCTGATTAAAATGCTAAAAGCCAGTAGCCAGATTAATTTAAAATGCCACAAAAATAAATTACTAAATAAAATAGAAACTTTTAATACATATTTAGTGGAAAGAAAAAGTTTTAAAATCTGAAGGTCTTTACAATTTATAAGTGAAAAATATAATCCACTGATATTCATGATGTACACCCAATAGTGTATTATTTATAAAACTTGCTCAATAATCATGTTGGTCCTGGAAACCTGGTCAAGATGAGAGAAAGATCTTCTGTCATATTTAAGTTTCTGTGTCAGTTATTATTTTGAAACCTTAGCTTGTACTGTTGTGGGAAAAGACATTCATGTATGATTCAATAATGCTGCACAATGTCAATGTCATTTAAGACAAAAAAAAAGAGGGGGGGGCTGGGAGACCTTTTCTAGTTTAAAAGAAACTAGAAAAACATGACAATGACATGCAATGTGCAATCTCTGAGTGGATCCTGGAATTTAAAAAATTATTAAAGACATTATTTGAAAAACTGGAAATATATGAATATTTACTAATATTAGGTAACAGTATTATGTTAATATTAAATTTCCTGAGAGTGGTTAATTGTATTGTTAAGTTTGTAGGAAAATGTTCTTGTTCTTAAAGATGTTTGCTAAAGTATTTATTTTGCAAGTTTGCAAGTAATTGTCAAATGCTTGCAAGCACAAGTGTTTGCAAGCAATGGTCAAGTGTTAAGAGGGGGAAGATATATATGTAGAAAGAGCAAGAGCAAGAAAACAAGTGAGGAAATCTTGCAAAAGGTTAAGAATTGGTGAATATAGGTGAAGGGTATATATGTGTTCACTGCACCATTTTTAAAAATCTTATGTTTGAAATTTTTCAAAATAAAAGTTGAAGAGACAATCAGTCGATAAAATGCTACATAGTACACAATTCTAGTGATAAATGATAGTATTTAAATGATACAAAGACAAGCATGATGCAGTATTTATAATACCATGAAAAAAGGAAAATTTAAGGGACTTTCAAGATTAAAGATAGTTCTAGATAAGCACTAAGGCAGGTTAACTGATATACACTAAAATCAAAATGAGACTCAAATGCAGTCATAAATGATTTTTAAAGCTAAAAGATTAAAAAAGAAAAACTGTATATTTGGCATTTTAAACCTTGATACCATTAGCTGAATCCTAGCCGAATTAACAGTCACAGAGAATCTTTATCTTAATTCAACTAAGCTCTATTAACTGCAATCCAACTTATTTCTCATTTGTAAAAATAGTGGCAAAGTCAGAGGTAAAGATGTACCCTAAATGTTAGGGGGTGCCAACTCAAGCCACCAACATGGAGCTGATGGCATGGAACTGATGGCAGGGGTGTTTAAATGGTGAAGACAGTATAGATGCCTTCACTTCCTCATAACAATATGTTAACTACAAACAGCCACATTCAATCGAAGCAGGCTGCCTAAAGGTCTCGGGACAGAGGAGTCCTTGTTGTACTATATGATCCCAGGAAGTAATAAAACTGCATTTATTTTAAATCAACTTTACTAGTTTTTCATTATTTCAGATTGGCCTTGATAAGTGGGCCTTACAGTATTTTAGATTCTGGTTTTGTGAAATATATCGTTTCACCTCTATCTACAAAATGATTTTTCATTTCTCTTTCACAATCTATTAATTTAATTACCAAGACCATTCTTGGGGGAAAAAAAAAAAACAAAAAAGATGATAAAATACGTAAATTTTTCTCAATTAATAAAATTTTAATGAGGAATTTTTAAACTTTCAATTATTATTTAAAGAAGCAAAATGTCCTAAAATTATATAACTCTTACTGGTGGTGGTGATTATTAATCTATATATTATTAATCTATAAAACAGAATTAACAGAAAATACCTATATTAACCCATGGCATAATCATATATATTCATTAAACAAAAGAGCAAAAGAATTCCAGTGAAATGGTTAGTATCATGCAATACAATTGATTTGCACAAAAGACACAAGACATTATTCTTCACTCACCACATGCTAACTAAGCACAGATTGATGGTTTACTCAGAAGATACCACTGCGAGGTGAAGTGTACTACAAGCCAGGAAGAAAAAAAGCTTATTGGGTTAGTTTTAAGACTTAATATAACACAGAGATTATATGTGTATATGAATTTCAAAGGATTAAACAGAATGTACTTAACATTTTCTCAAATCTCCCCAAATCAAGGGAGCATAGGCTAAATATAAGGAATCTGTAACACCTCCCTCCCATCCTAAGTAAATATATTATGTAGCTTTCATTTGCAACTTCACTTTAAAAATTTGAACAATGTAATTAAAGTTACTTCACACTTTAAGTAAATATATAGTAGATTGATTGGGTATGATTATTTGCTTTATAAAAAGATTTCTTTCATAATTCCATTAAAGTACATGTTAAAATTTGATTTATATGATCTCAATTTACCATCAAAAATTTGGGAGAAAATGTTGTTGGGTGTGAATACAGTATGTCTATATGCTGAATTGTCATTCCTAATATTTGTCCATTTTCTCACTAAATAACCCTCTTGTAATTCAACAGTACATTGTCAAGAATGGTTTTAAGAATGATGACCAAAACCAAAATTTCCATTCAAAGGGACCCAATCTCAAACACACTTTCTACTGTACAACCTTCTTAAATTCTTTGTCCTATCTAAAAGTATTAATTAGCTTTCTAGTTAGCTTTAAAATAGCATCAGTAAAAAAAGGGGTTATTTATAAAATCTGAGTCTGTTTTTAGTGTAACCATCAGAAGAATCATTTTACTTATCTGTTATATTTAATGGTGCAGTTAGTAAGAAGCAGCAAAATCAAAAGACAAACAAGAAAATAATATTTGCAACACACACAACACAATAAGGTCAGTATCCTATGAAAAAGTTACAGAAGTAGGCAAAAATTTATATATATATATATATATATATACATATATATATATATATATATATATATATATATACACATATATATATGGATATAGATGCTCCCTGTGTCTGTGCTTGTAAGTATTGAAAAATTGGAAATGGCTTACGTGCCCATCAATGGCAAATTGGTGAACTAAATTGTAGGACATCCATATAATCATACAATCAGCCAGTAAAAAGAGTAAGGTACACCAATTTGTAATGAGGTGGAATAAAACAGAAATATGTTAAGTAAAAAAAGCAAGCTGTTGCATTCTGCCACTTCTATAAAATACTTGTGATTAAAAATGCAATTATAAATATATATCTATAAATTATAAAAAAGCCTGGGGATATTCACCAGACTATTAACAGAGATAATCAGAGCATGGTAGAGAAAGTTTGGGAAGCTGAAAACATGAAGGTCTCCCTCTCTGTGTAATATGATTCTGAATTGTTTGCAATGTTTTCTTTTGTAATGACCACATATAATTCTAACAAAATCAAGAGTCAAAACCACTTGAGGACAGTAAGTACGTACTTTGTCTGTACAGTGTTTTTCACTTTGCATCAGCATCTATTTGCATCTGTTTCCTGATCCACCTTCCATGCATCTACTGAGCCCACACAATAGCAAAGATAAGTCTCTTCTGGGATAGAAAACTTCTATATCTAACAATGCTTGAAAACCTCAGATGAATTATTAACTCAGAAGAGATTCTTAAAATTCCAACTGAAGGGAAAAAGTGAGAAACATTTACTTAAGTACAAGATTGGTTGAGGGCAAGGACTGATCAAGAACTTGACGCAACACAAAGGATCAGTGTGAAAGAAAAGCAAAAATGAAGTCAAAATCAAATTTTTAAAAATGACAAGAGTGGATGGGGGATGAAAATAAGCCAAATCTTCTTCAACAGAAGAGAAAAAAAACCATTTTCCTTCAATGGAGTCATCAAGAAAATAGCCATCTAGGTGAAACATGTCATTCAGTTTGCTAGCATCCTAAAAAGAAAAATGCATTTCTAAGAACACTTTTTAAAAGAGATGTCTATATAACAAAAGAACCTATCAATTCCATGAAATGAGTTAGCACCTGATTGAAAGAAACTTTCTTAATAAAATTATCCTAAATAAAAAAATAGACAAGTCAAAGACTTTTGTATGTACTCTAGCTCCTACCCTGTTACTCAAGTATCTAGTCTACTCTGGCCATCTAAACTGCTTAAACCGTGCTCGCTTTGGCAGCACATATACTAAACTGCTTAAACCATCACAAAATGGAGTATCAGGCACAGTAAGCTGAAAAGCTAAGAGAAAGAAAAAGGCTGTTCTCACCAAAAACTGTGTGCATATAGTATGTGAGTTTTCTTTTGAACTTCTGCCTGTTGTACATAAGGCAATTTTTTCCCACTTGAAACAAATCTAAAACTTGAAAATCTACAAATAATTCAGAACTTAAGACAGAAAGAAACTTAGGAAGAGAATAATCCTACAAGCTCATTTCACTGGTGCAGGCCAGAGACATGAAACATGAAAGGGGTTTGCTCAAGGGCTAGCTAGCCAGGCTAGGCAGGTGAGACGCAGGCTCTCACCACAGCAGTGCTGCTTATGGCTGGCACTCTAAGGCACTAGAATGGACACGGGGACATTTTCTGAGCTGGTATCATTGCTGCGAAATGACCTGACTGTCCTCCTGACATCTTTAATGGCTGATCTTAAACACATTAATATTAACTGACCTTTCTAAGTCTCCTTTTCTAGGAAAGACATTCCACACACACGTATTGCTATGTGGTGGCTAAATGATCATCACTGCCCCCTGTACCATCATCTCAAAAACCTAGGGCAAGCACTAAACTCTGGTCTTCCAACAACCCTAATAAGGGGATGTTTGTTTTGTCAAGAAACAGAGGCTCTGAGACTTGTCAGTGAAGGACTAGGATTCCTTCTCTACACATCACAACCCTCAAATAAGCCAGAATTTAATTATGCTGTACAATTTAATCTTGACAGATAACAATTTCTCATCTATGAAATATAATCTTGAAATTGGGTTAAACTCTGAAACCACTTATTAAGTAATAACTGTTGTTTTCTGTAATGGGGTTTTCAAATACAGAGTGTAAAACTAACTGAGAGGGGAGAGGAGATAGAGTAAAAAGAGGTATATTGAGAAATACCTTATCAGCAGTTACAGAAATTCTTTGATCAATGCCAAAAAGCAAATACATAATCATCTGAGTCACAAAGCAAAGTTTTAGACTGCATTCCTCCTACAACACCCACTAAATAATGCAAACACTGGCGTGGCCATGCACCGTCAGCACAAAGTGCAGTCCACACTCTCTCTCAAGCACCCCCAAAATTAATGGGTGGGAAGGCAGCTCTGCAATGTGCTTGGGTTTGTTTTGGTTTACTTTTACCAGCTTTTCAGCCTCCAAAGCTAAAATAACAAAGTACTCAAGGTGCTGATTTTAAATACAATGGAAACTGTACTGCACATTTTAAAAAAATTACAGAAAACATCCAACTGGAACACACATTTAAAGCTAATGTCACTAAACAGTTTTTATTTTTTTTTTAAGATTTTATTTATTTATTAGACAGAGAGAGATCACAAGTAGGCAGAGAGGCAGGCAGAGAGAGAGGGGGAAGCAGGCTCACCGCTGAGCAGAGAGCCCAATGTGGGACTCGATCCCAGGACCCTGAGATCATGATCTGAGCCAAAGGCAGAGGCTTAACCCACTGAGCCACTCAGGCACCCACTAAACAGTTTTTAAATGCTCATTTAATAAACTCCTAAAAAAAAGCCTATTTTCTATATAGTTAAGAAAGATATCTTACATATTTACATTGAAAAGATATAAGTATCTTTCTATTGAATATCTCAATTATCTATTATAAGAAGAGAAGTCAATAAATAATTGGGACACCTGAGTGGCTCAGTCGGTTAAGCATCTGCCTCCAGCTCAGGTCATGATCCCAGGGTTCTGGGATCAAGGCTTGCATCGGGCTCCCTGCTCAACAGAGAGCCTGCTTCTCCCTCTCACTCTGCATCCCCTTGTGCTTGTGCTCTCTCTCTCAAATAAATAAATAACATCGTTAAAAAAAAAAAAGGAAAGGAAAACAGAATTCAGTCTGTTTTGCAGTGTTTTATTCTAATCAGCTACAGCTCATTGGACAGGAATAAAAAGTAAGTTATAATTTCAAGAGACTTGTTCAAAGACAATGGTTCTTACTGCTCATTTTATGAATGGTAGCAATCTTATAGGCTAGTATGTTTTTCGGTTCAACTTTCTCAATCAACAATCTGAATTTTTCATCAAATGTAAAAACCAACCATGAATCATTTTCAAATATCAAGAATCTCAAACCAAAAAAAGGTGACTCAAATTGATCTACAAGCCATCTTTGGGCCTCACTTCATGCTTATTATACATGATTTCATATTTCCTAAGCATCTATTTTTATTATTTGAATTATATTACTAGACATATCTTTTATTTGTGCATAATGTGTGCTGCCTCTTCCCCCTAAAACTAAAGGCTCCCACAAGGTCAACAATAATTCTCTTCCATATCTCCAATTTTCTTATACCTGCCACAATGAATAGAAGAATAGGTAACTGCTGAGTGAACTCATTCATTAAGAAAAAGCTAATGATGGATAAGACTCTGACTGAAGCAGCAGTGGAAAGAGTGGGACTTTCTTCCTGGGCAGGTCAGCCTTTGGGACAAGGGAAGATTATTTCAGGAAGAAATGAAGAGTCACCATTTCATCCCTACCTAGAATGAACACCTCTTTATCCAGGAATAAAGAGCATAATGTTTTTCAAAGATTTCTTTTCAATCAACCAAAAAAAAGAATTTCCATCTGCTTTAAAAGGTTTTTCTTTACATGGTTCACTATTTATATATATCAATTCAATTCATTTCCTTCAAGACAAACCAATCTAAGACTGCATGGGAGTATGGGGTGAAGGGAAATATTTCTCACCATATTGCCAAAGCCATGATAAAATGTAGCCCAACAGTAAGAGAAGAGTTTGCCATACCCCAACATCAAGATGATAAAGAGGCCATGGGAGAATGAACAAAGCTATATTAGATCATTTAAAAATATTGTCTTAAACTGGGCCATAATGACAGAATCATGGTGACAGGTTCCAATTGCACTGGAGAGTTTTATTTTCACAAAGACACAGCTGTTTTATTCAGTGAGGAGGAAAACTACTCCGAGTAACTACATGGTTTTAGAATTAACGTTTGCAATAATTTAAAACAATATTCTATTGACCAAGGGCATACATTATAGTGATATACTTCTTGTAAAAAATATTTGTCACCAGAAATAACTATAGAGGTATAACAATGTTTTTCAGGCCACTAGCTATAGGGAGGAATGCTTTCCCAAAAATACTTAAATGCCAACCAAAATAATTGCAACTGTCTCAGAAAATATACAAAAGGCATATGATATAGTATGCAATGGAGTACTGGGACAAAAGTCAGGGATGCTGGGATGACTTTAGAGAAAGCAAGAAGAGGAGGTCAGGATGTGCCTGAGGCACTGGGATTCCTTCACGACTGGCCCTGCGCAATGCATCAGAGGAGAGAAGCATCACATCTGGCTGGCTCAGTCGGCAGGGATGCAACTTTTTCTTTCTTTATTGTAAGTATGCTCCATGCCCAACACAGGACTTGAACTCATGACTCTGAGATCAAGAGTCACATGCTCTACCACCTGAGCCGGCCAGGTGCTCCAGGATACAATTCTTGATCTCAGGGCTATGAGTTCAAGCCCCATATCATGCATGGAGCCTAACTTTAAAAGAAAATAAATAAAATGGGCAAATTAAAAAAAGAAAGAAAGAAATGGCTGACAGGTGCAGGGTGTCTGGACTGGAGAGGAAAAGTCCTCCACTCAGGCTATCCCCAGATTTTTGGTTGAGTTCCATGGGTTAGAAACAAAACAAATTGGTAACCACTATAGGAAGGAAGACTGGGGCTCAAGATAAGCAAGAACTTTTGTAAGAGACATACTCTGTCTGTTCAGATAAGATGGGATGCTTCGAGAGGTTTACTGACTTAGTCCTTCTTACTGGAGATATTCAGTCATAGACTAACCCATCATAAAGGAGGAAATCTTTGCTTGCTTTAGCAAGGAGAGAGAAGAGAACAGTGGTGCTGGGATCATGAAACAAGAAATGGGAGGATGTGAACGGTGGTGTAGGCTACCAGCAAGACAAGAAAAGGAAGCAGAAAGAGAAAGCTGGGGCAGGACCTAAGACTTCACAAATTTCACACTCTGCTTAGAATGGATCTTCTTACTGAATTACCAGCCCAGGGCAAAAAGTTAGGCATGGGAATAATTCTGCGTAATTTATAAAATGTCTATTTGCTTCGTTTCAATTACAGCTGGCTACACACAAAGGTTCCTAGTTAATTCAGTTATCCACATTTCCCTTGCTGGGTATGTCAAAAACTCAAAAATGCTTAAATTCTTCACTCAGAATTATTGTATTTGAAAATAACTAAAGTAGGAAAGAAAGATGTAATCTATATAACATCAAACATCATGGTGTAAACTGGTTTTAAAAATTATTACTGGAGGGGCAACTGGGTGGCTCAGTCAGTTAAGCGGCTGCCTTTGGCTCGGGTCATGATCCCAGGGTTCTCAGAACTGAGCCCCGCATTGGGATCCCTGCTCGACGGGAAGCCTGCTTCTCCCTCTGCCTGCTTCTTCCCCTGCTTGTGCTTGTTCTCTCCCTCTCTCTCTGTCAAATAAATAAATAAATTAAATATTTAAAAAAAATTATTACTGGAGATACCAGAACAAATGCCTTTTCTGTACTTTCCATAAATAGCCCAAGTTCTGGAAATCCCACATACATCATATAAGGGTGTCAACCTCATACACGCTCTTGAAGAAGACTGTTCCTTCCTTGAGGACAGCAATTCATATTTGCCCTTGATTAAACTCTCCTAATGTAGATTCACTCTCACGTTTTAGGCTAGGTACAATAAAAACTAAACATTTAAAATATCTTTACCAACTCAAAGTTTTTACAAAAAGATAGGATAAAGTCGTCTTCTATCTGTAGCCTACTTTTAAAGCTTACCATAAGCCGAGCATCTTCTCTTTCCAAAATTTTCTGAGTCTGATCATCAGGGAACTTCAGTACAGTGGTTATAACCTTTGCCATAGTCTACAAGAAAAACAACAAGAGATGATCACTAATAGACAATGAAGCAGACGAAGTCTCACCCCATTCTGACATGTTCTGCTGGTGGGATTCTTTAGTGCTCTCAATGGAAGCCACAACCAAAGAAGTATGATGTGAAGGTATTAGTCAAGGAAATAGCAGTCAACACTAGAATTTCAATTTAAAAAGACTCCTCACAATGTCTGGGTTGATATTATTTCAAGAAGATGCAATTACAATAGCATGAAGCTATAAAGTTCTAATGCTCTTGGCCCTTTGTCTTAATTAAGATGAAACTTTATAACGCAATCATTTTATCAGGCTTTTTATTTGTAGAAATCTATCTAGTAAGTGATGTATTGCCAAACATATGCTCTAAATAATCAGAATTAGATACTCCCGAGTTCAGCTTTAACTAAATCACATCATATATCTCATAAACATGGGCTACTGCATGAACATGAACATGCTTAGTAGGTATTTTTTACAACATGCAGCACATCAGCCTAATAGAAATACAAATTACATTTTAAATAAACACAAGATGTTTTGTTTGGTAGAAAACATGATGAATCAAAACATTACACATGGTGGCTTGCAAAACAAGATCATAAATTGTGCAGATCTAAATGAATATACCGTAAGTCAGACTGTCACCCAAAAGTTCGTGGAAAATTCTCCTCAAAGGTGGAAATTCCCTATTTTGTATCAAGATGAGATGTTTTGAGGAAGACAGAGAGGAAAGAAGATACCTTATGAAATAAGATACACTCACGAAATAAGTAGGATAACAAAGTTCAGTGCTTACATACAAATTCAGGTGCTAGTGCTCTCCCCTGAGGATTCCCACAGGGGATGGCAGGGTCACCTAGAGAACTCAATCTACACTCTTGGTTCACAGTTAAACAGACTGTGTGTGTGTGTGTGTGTGTGTGTGTGTGAGAGAGAGAGAGAGAGAGAAGGCTGGGGACTAGAGGAGGTCACTGAGGAAAAGATGACATAATAGAGTTAACCAAAAATTTTACAAACTCACATCATATATAACGTATAATTATTTCCAGGAAGGAAAGAAATTAATGTTCTTAAAATTCTTATTATGTGCCAAGCCTAGGCAAGGCACTTTAGATACTTCTAATACTTATTTCAACTAGTAGTGTTTGTCCACCACAAATCCCATACGCAGCAAGATTTCAGCCCCCTTCCTTCCTTTCATCTTTACCTCTGCCATTTTGAGTATCAAGAAAATACCATTTAAAACAACGCAGTTCTTGGAGAATTCTAAAGGCATTTTACAAAACCTTCATCCTTTACATTGCATTGCCTAGATAGAATGGAATCTAATCTTCCATGCAAAACCAGTCTAGAAACTAAGCATACATGGCATGAAACGACAAGAGAAATATGAAGTAGTGATTGTTTCAATATTCTTTTCATTAACACTCTGAAACAATTTTTTAATGGTTTTTGGTATACTGTCTATGAAGACTGTTTTAAGGAATTAATTTCAATAGCTGGTAAGATTCAAAGTACCCAAAAGTCCACTTATATTCACTCTGAAACCACATACATGCACAAACAAACATGTCTACGAGTAAAACCCAAACTGTCGCTAGTTGTCCGTTCATGTTTCTAGACAATGTTAATGAGAAACCCACCTCTAAATTCATCAGTGATCCTGAAATTGCAGCAGATTACCCAGTAAAGATTTAAAGCTCTTTCCTGGCTTGCCAGAAAACTTAAACGGAGAAGCCCAGGCTCTCTGCCATACCTTGGGAAAGAACTCAGACTGTCTATTCTATATACAATATCCTCAGGCCCTGGGAAGTAAGGAAAAGTTCAAATGCGCCACCTGGTTTAGAGGTGGCATCTCCCGGCAGGTGTTCTTGAAGGAGGAGCTTTAATAAAGGTTAGGATGAGAAATACTTTCTACTGAAAAGGAAAACAGGTTGAATTTAGCATGGAGGATTAAAACCCAAGAAAAAGAAAGTGAAGGCCAGAAAAAAGAAGGGACACTTACTTAGCCTCATACTATAAGAATGTGTGTCCTACGTACAGTTTTCCTAAATAAATCATCTGCCTCATAAAATAAGGAACACTGTGTGCAAAAGCAGATGAAGAAACACAGGTGGGATGACAAACACATCCTGCGGGACGAGATACAACTGCAGATGAGGATCAAATCACAAAGGCCACAATACACTCTGGCTCACTTGAAAACCACAACCTGGTCTCCAGTTCAAATTCTTTGTTCGTGTGTAGAAATTAAGCAAATCAGTAAGAGATACATCTAAAACCAGCTCTGATCTTATCAATCTCTGCTCAAGGGCTAACTGCCCTCCCGCCACCCCCTTCCCCATCCCTACAGGTAAAACTCTGAAAACATTTCATGCCTTCCACACTCTGTGCCAGTCCAAAAGGAGTCACTTCCACCACAGAGCCAGTGTTTCAGTTGGACCAGACTACTTGTCATCCCAAAACCCACACTCAATTTCCTGCCTTGGACCTCTTGTCTAGGCTTCCCCTCCTGTCCTGAGTTCATCTATTAAAACCTAACCAGCCCCACATACCCCCCACCTGACTTTAAAGCCCAGCAGATACACATGCTTCTCCAAAATGTCCTTCTTGACCTTCCCATGAGTCAACAGTAGAACTCTCTGCCTCTCTTAACAGCCCCGACAACACTGTGGATCATTTTATGCTTAACTGCAAACAGGTCCACTTTCTTACTATATAATAAACTCCTTAAAATTAGGGATGGTGTAAAAAAAAACAAAACAAAAAACCCTAGTGATAGTGTCAAATTTCATCTTTCTACCCATCATGGTGATAAACAATGGGCCACATGTAGCAAGTGCTCAATAAATAAGCAGTAAATTGAGCCCGATAGTATCTATTGCCGATTTTCTATATTTACACCTGTAAAATGTGACAGCACAATGACAGACTAATCAACTGTAGTAACCAGATGCACTGAATGCTGACGATTAAAGACCAGAGAGAGCAATCTGCCACACGGATTCCTGGTCAGGTATTAGACAGGGCTGCCTGTGCTGCGAAGACACCCCTTCCAGTTGTTTCCTAAGTCACAGCCTAAAACGAGCTGCACAACCCAAAAAGCACAAGCTTGCACATGGCTGACAGGCACTGGTCCCAAACACACCTACGCTCAGACTGGCTCTTCCTTCAGGAGGACTCAGACTCTGTAGAGATTTCATCATCCTCAGTTAGCAACCTCCAGAAGACAGTTTGAGGCAGTCAGTCTCTTCATTTCACAGACCAAGAAAAGGTTAAATAATTTATTTAGCAAAACTGCATCACAGCTTTAGATTCACAAATGAACCAATAGAGCTAAAGTTCTGAGAAGCTTTTTTTTTTTTTTTAAGATACACCCCTCTCCCTTCCCTGCAATAACAAGGTAACATTAAATTATCTACCCCACCTCAGATACAGGCTACTATCCAATAAAGACTTAATAAGAGATCATTATATTTCATTAGCTTTAAAAAGCAGAAAATTAGCCTTGGCTATTCTTAGAATTTAAAAAAAACCTTTAAGAAAAAAAACCTGAATTACTATGAATTAACATACCTTCCTGTGTACATGTTCAGGATCACACTAGACATTACTTTAATTTGAAACTATTTGATACAATGAAGTGAGATTTCTATAGATATTAAGGATTCAAATGACTTGGAGCCCTATAACTCCTAGTGTTTAGCTGAATCTATAATCCATAAATTCATAATATTCTTTTAAGAGACTTTCTTATGCCCTTATACCCTTACTTTTTAGGCTTTAAATATATCTGCCAAATTCATCCCTGAACTGGTTTAGCACTCTCTGACTTAGTAACCCCCACCAGACCCATAAGTTAAGATACTGATTGCTTCTAAAAATGGAAAACTCATGACCCCATTCTCAGCCAAGGTATATGGACAATGTAGAAGTTTATGAAGGTAAAAAGTTGAAGTACTGTCAGAAAAATATTGCTTCAAATATAAAATTTTGAGAAAAGGCTCATGAATTTCCCTAAATACTTTCAGTTCAATTCAAGATACATTTATCAGGGTGCCTGGGTGGCTCAGTGGGTTAAGCCTCTGCCTTCGACTCAGGTCATTATCTCAGGGTCCTGGGATCGAGTCCCACATCGGGCTCTCTGCTCAGCAGGGAGCCTGCTTCTCCCTCTCCCTCTGCCTCCTGCTCTACCTACTTGTGCTCTCTCTGTTAAATAAGTAAATAAAATCTTCTTTAAAAAAAAAAATACATTTATCAAAAGTCCAATATAAGGCTCTTTTAAAAACACTGCAGGGGAGGCAAACAAGAGTAAGACAAAGGTATATACTCAAGAACCTTACAATAAATTTAACATTCCAGAAAACATATTTAGCCAAGCACTTTACTTATATAATGTAGTAATTTTAAAGATCGATATTCCATATGTATAGGAATGATTTTCTCACAGTGACTAAAGTACAGTATTTCTAAATATCTCTAAGTGACTACTTAATTCTCTGGTCTATTACTTAATTCTTAATTATAACCATTCCCAATACTTTTACCTTACCCTGAAAGTTTCCATGAAAATGAAATCTAACTTAAGATTTGAGGTCAAAAATAAAAATAGCCACATGTTTCACAAAGTACTAAGTTAATGAAATTTCAATTTTTAGTACTCATCATCCAACAGTATTTTTTAAATTAGTATTTTATAACTGTAACAAATATAAGCAGGATCTGTCAATACAATTTTGTAAGTAAGAACAATAACAAAATTACCTATTATCTATTATTAGCATGTATGGTCTGCCAACAGTAAAAATACAGCATCAATAGGTGTATTAAAGTACTAAAAGCAGGCACATTGCCTTTTAAATTAAGCCACATGCCAAATCATCAGAAATGATTTATACCTTAGTCTCACGACCCATCATATACTCAAAAAGCACTTTTCGCAAATACTCAAACTCGGTAGGTTCTCCAAGGAGCGAGACATCAGTGTGGTACAAATTGCCACCTGTCAAATAAAAAAAAAAAAAAACAGACCAAATTGTAAAGAAAAACCAGATAAGCTACTTATTACTTAAACACTAGACAAACTAAAGATTAAAGGAATAAAAAGAGGCATCGCCCTTGTATTAATTGTATTATACTGTATGGTATTACACATACATACACAAAGCATTCCAATTAGTATTTTTCTGATGAAAGAGAAAATAAGCATTATTACACAATTTTATTTCTCAATTTTAACTTCTCAAATTTATTTCCTCCTCCTCCTCCTTTTGGCATGGCAATTTTCAAAGACTATACTTAGGGAATATAAAGATTCCTTAAAACTGTATTTCTTTTCTCAGTATTATGTGGTTGGCTTCAGATTTTCCACAATGACTAAAATTAATAATCATTTTTATTTATTAAGAACTTAGTATCTCAGGGGCGCCTGGGTGGCTCAGTGGGTTAAGCCGCTGCCTTCGGCTCAGGTCATGATCCCAGGTCTGGGTTCGAGCCCCACATCGGGCTTTCTGCTCAGCAGGGAGCCTGCTTCCTCCTCTCTCTCTGCCTGCCTCTCTGCCTACTTGTGATTTCTCTCTGTCAAATAAATAAATAAAAAATCTTTAAAAAAAAAAGAACTTAGTATCTCAGAAAAGAATTCCAATTTTTCTAGTATTCCAAATCTAAAAGCACTTAAGTTTAAATCAAGTTTTCAAAACTTTTTGGATACATAGGGCAGATAAAGTAACTTGAAAATGCATGAAATATGAATGCCATTTTAGTGGTTTTCAAATATTTTGGTTCAATATCTTAAAGCCTGTCATAAAAAGTTAGAGTACATCTGTTAACCAAGGCCCATTTCAGCCTAAAAGTAAACAATAAATACAGTTCAGGTATATGAAATCACACTGAATATTATGTGTAAATTTATGCCTTGATAACCAAGGATTTTTTAAAAACTGAATATAGGAAATCACACTATGCAGCAAGATAATACAATAAAGCTTCTACTGTTGGACGATGAACTATACCTGAACCTCTAAATGCCAAAGCTGAAAGTGACCTTTCATTGTAACTTTACATTTCTTTTGGCTTAGAATTCAAACCACCATTTGTTCAGTAAAAAGAAACAAATGAAACTTCATGAAGTATTACTGACACATACAAGATTAGTAAAATCCTAACTGTCAGATAACATCAAGCACTGGTGAGTTTGCAGAACAATGGAAATGGCTGTGCACTGCCTGTGGAGTGTGAATGGGCACAACCACTACAGACAACAACCTGGCACTCCTTCGCAGAACTTCATAAAGTGGAAGACGAGCATATTCTATGATGCAAAAATTCAAGTCCTACCAATACATCCTAGAGAAGTGCTTCACATGTACACCAGAAGTCAATGTTCACAGTTACACTGTTTATAAAAGTAAAAGTGAAACAATTCAAAGGCCCACCAACAGGAGAATAAATAAAATATGGTATACAGATATAATGTATTATTACTAAATTCAGCATGTTAAATTATGGTTTCTAGAATGAAATTCAAAATCATAATGCTGGTTGATAAAAGGGCAGGAATATGCAGAATATATACAGTATATCATTTCTATACAGCCCAAAACATGTAAAACATTAAAGTCAATTGTTTTAGGAAACTGTATACATGCTGTAGCATGTTAACAGTGGTTACCCTTGGGAGAGAACAGAGAGACAGGAGACTGAAGAGCAGCACAAGAAGCATTGGCAATGTTCTAGAGGGCAAATTCATAGCTGTTAACCAACCCTCACACGTGATATTTACTTTGCATGCATTAGTATGTTTGGAATATTTCATTTTTAAAAAGTGTACACTTTTTTAAAGTCCCAGTTCACTCAAACCACACTTTGTAAATACAGAGCAACCAGAACTGAATAATGATAATGTACTATTTCCTCTTCAAAAGCCATTTATCTATATATCATACTTAAGTGTTTCATTCCCTTAGGTTGATGCAAATACAAGAGTTTACAATATTGTACCCTTTTCAGAAAATAATTGATTTTATCATTATAAACATGTAGATTACTTATGTATAGCCATTTTCCTGGACAAGTAATTAATACTGTTTTTCAATGCAAGTACCCTTTTTCTTGTCTTCTCCCTAAGAGTGTCATATAAAAGAAATTTCTTCCTCTTCTCATAATTCTTACTTTGGATTTTAAGCAATGAGAGTGGAAATCAGTTATTCAAAAAAGATGCTTGCCAGATTGTTTACCCATTGCTTTTTTTTCCTAAAGATTTTATTTATTTATTTGACAGAGAGAGAGAGATCATAAGTAGGCAGAGAGGCAGGCAGAGAGAGAGGGGGAAGCAGGCTCCCTGAGGAGCAGAGAGCCCAATGCGGGCCTCCATCCCAGGACCCTGAGATCATCACCGGGGCCAAAGGCAGTGGCTTAACCCATTGAGCCACCCAGGCACCCTACTCAGCATTTTTTTTTTAAGATTTTATTTATTTATTTGACAGAGAGAGAGAGCACAAGCAGGGGAAGAGGCAGAGGGAGAGGGAGAAGCAGGCTCCCTGCAGAGCAGGGGAAGCCTGATATGGGACTCTATCCCAGGACTCTGGGATCATGACCTGAGCTAAAGGCAGTGGCTTAACCCACTGAGCCACCAGGTGCTCCTACTCAGCATTTTTTTTCCTACTCAGCTTTTTTAATACAGTACATTACATAGGCCCAATCCCAAAATGTACAACTGGAAAATCAATTTAACTACACTGAACACTATCGTAATCAACTAAGTGTATTACAGATAATTTTAGTTAAAAGCAGGCTTGGTTCAGATTTTCTTTAAAACTGTACATGAATTTATTTAATTGGAAAGTAAAAATAAAAAACTACTTTTACATTTACAATCACACCTAAGAATAAATGTAACAAAAGAGGTACAAGAGAACTACTCAGAACAATAAACTTTATTGACAGAAATTAAAGAAGACCTAAGTAAATGTTGAAAGATATCATGATTATGGGTTGGAGACTCAATACCATAGAAGTGCCAATTCTCTTCAATTTTCCCACACATTCAATGCAATTCTAATCAAAATCCTCTCAGTTCTGGGTGTCTGTTGTGAGTATAACTTGACAATCTGATTCTAAAACTTAAATGGACATTCAAAGAGCTAAGGATAGCTAAGATACTCTTGAAAAACATAAAGTGGGAGGGCTTCCCCAGCTAAACAGCAAGATAGGCTATTAAGTCATCATAATTAATAGAGTGAAGTGTTAGAGCAGGCATAGACAAATCCAGCAGACTACAGCTGCTAAAACAGACACACAAAAATATGGAAATAAATAAAATCTTTAAAAAATATATGGAATAACTAAGTCAGGCAAAAAGAACTTATTCTGCTTTCCCTGTATGAGCTATACTTCAAGGTAACCACATAGATAACGTGGGAACATTTCCATTTACAGAAGAATTCCAGTTAATATCTGCACAAGAAATGGGAGAATGTGAATATCACCATTACACAATGACTAGTGAAACAACAGATCTTGGCAAACAGTCCCCACCAGGTGCTAAAATCTAAGGTGAAAGGTGATGAGTCAGACTGATGACACGTGGAACTGTGTAAAAGTGGTTACAAAAAAAACATGTGTCTTTTGATGTGAAACAACATACAGTCTGGCTCCCTTTGAAGTAACAAAAATCTAAATCTGACCAAGCCCCTCATTCTAACTATGAGGGGATGGATGGAGCATCGAGAATTCAGAAGGCCTTAAACTTACACACTAGTTAATTTGGTCTCTTTAACAAATAAATAACAAGAGGAAAGAGAAAGGGAAAGGGAGAGGGACAAGGAATCTAGAGTTTTAAAAAGAGATTTAAGTGATTTCTCAACCAAAGTAGTATGGGTACTACCTGGCTACTGATTCAAATAAATCAGCGGTTTCCCACCACCAATACCAGAAAACATTTACAAAAGTCTGAACAGTAAACAGGTAAACAGATTTACCTAAACAGGTCTGAACACTGACTGGTTATTTGATTAAGGAATTACTGTGAAATTTTTAAGTGTGATATTAGTACCATGGTTATTTCTAAGGAATCCTCTGTAAAGATATATACTGAAAAATTTACATATGAAATAAGATATAATATCTATGACTTATTTTAAAATAATCCAATGACTAAGAATAGGAAAGGCTGGGGTAGAGATGAACCAAGATTAGCTATGGCTTGATAATTCTGGAGGGTGGCTGATGTGTACATGTGTGTTCATTATACACATTATACACAATAATATTCATTATTTTTCTATATGTCTAAAAAATTCCATAATAAAAAATTCAAACAGAAGACAATAAAGAAAGAAAATAGCAACAAGTACAATATCTTTATGTTATATATATATATATGTATATATATATATACACACACTGTATAAATACTATATATATGCTATATAGGTATATGTACTATATTCTGAATATTAATCCTTATTTTTATAATATGTATATATATATATAAACAAGGATTAATATTCAGAATTTTTTAAAAACTCCTGTAAATCAATGAGAAAATGATAGATAATTCTAGAAAACAACAACAAAAAAGAAATGGAGAGGAACTTCACAAAAGAAATATACACAGCTAAAATGAGTGAATAAAAAATGAACTACTGGGATGCCTAGATGGCTCAGCCAGTTGAGAATCCACATCTTGGTTTCAGCTCAGGTCATGATCTCAGGGTCGTGGGACTGATCCCCAAGTCAGGCTCCTCGCTTGGCACAGAATTCGCTTGAGATTTTCTCCCTCTCCCTCCTCCTGTGCCCCTCCCACATCTGTGCACGCTTGCTCCCTCTCAAATAAATAAATAAAATCTTTTTTTAAAAAAGAACAATCAAGTAAGATGTTCAACCTGAATATGAATAAGAGAGATGTAATTAAAATTACAAGTCACAGCACAGAATTTAATCAGTGAAGCATTAAATGGCCTTAATAAATCCAGTACTGCTAAGGAGCTAGAGTGATGAGAGTTCTTATCCACAGCTGGTGAGAATGAAAATTAGTACAAAAAAATATAGAAAAGAGTTTCCTACATTATCTTCAAATTGTATCTAGTTTGGCCAACCTGGGATAGGATGTGCACAAGAATGTTCATATCCTATGACTCAGCAATTCCAGTCTTAGTTGTACAGAGAAAATGTTCCACATGAGACATGTATAAGAATGTACAAAATTAGTAAAAGGAAATGAGTGAACCAGAGCTACACACAACATGGATGCACCTCAAAACTTAAGCAAAAGAAAAAATACAAGCTTACAGTTTGATTCTATTATGTAAAGTTCCAAAACAAGCAAAAGCTAAACAAAATATTGCTTAGCAATATATATGTAGGTGGTAAACAATAAAGAACAAGAGAACAGTTAACATACAGTCAGGAAAAAAAAGCCAATGGAGGAGAGGAATAAAGCTATTATTGCAGAGGCCTACACAGAGGTTTTGAAGAACTAGTTAACTTTTTATTTCTTCCTGCCTGGTGGATGCTCATTCTACTCTACTCTTTAAAGAGGAAGCATGGTGAAGAGATTACTGTGCATATTCAATTACACTGCCCAGGTTGTGAGAGAATTAAAAGAGCCAACATACAAAACAAGACCTGGCACTTAGTGCTATTCAGGTATCCCCTGCCATCCGAAAATTCATGTGACGCTTTTACAAAAACCTACATTAGTACCTGTCTTTGGTAACTGAAAAAATCTGAAGAGGTTTTTGGCTTTTATGAAAAAGGCAAAAAGTGAAAATAGTGTTCAGCTTTTGTTTCGTGGCGAGCCATTAGGGAGGCAGCACACACCTCCAGCAACAGGACTGGCTCCACCAAGCTCCCTCCCCAGGAACCACACTCAGTTTCAAGCTGCCAGAGCTCTGAACTGTGTACGTAAGCATTTATGTTTTATCTCGACTTATTCTGTGCATCTGTTAGTAAGACGTTTCCTAAAGTATCCGAAAGCCTAAGAGAGGGTATTTTTTGGGTCTAGGAATGCTAAAAATGTTTTCCATATAAACTAACTGTAATTGCTTCTTTGCTTTACACCATTTCCGCTTATGAAAGGTATCACAGGAATGCTCTACTTTTGGATGGTAGAGGAGACTTGCATATGTGTTAATAAATACACTGTACACGTGTGTTCATTTTATAATTCAAAACTGAGCACAAAAGAAAATTATAAAAATCTTAAGTTGAGACAAATGAAAAGAATCAATATTATTCTCTATGTAGTATTAAGCACTGACTCAGCAGTTGAGCTGACAATCGTATGTGCTGACTTAGATATGGCAAACATTCCTTATAGCCAGAGTCTTCTCTGCAATGAGCCAAGGGACACTTCCAAGCTGGTTTTCTTTTGTTTTTAAAGAGCATTCAGGAGAGAATCCAAAGCAAGTCCTCGTTTAATTTAATTAAAAATTGTATAATATCTTGTGTTATTTCATTGCGATAAGTAAGAGCTTTCAAAACCACAATGTAAAATGATTTAGATTTACGCCCTAGGGCTCTCCTGAAAAAACAGAAAGCTTTACAAAACATTTAGCAAAATAAAACTATTCTTAATGAAGTGAGGCAGCAAAACAGAAGGGAAAATTGTTATGAGATTATTCAAAGATCATGGTTATCTCAAGGGAACAACTATATAAACACTCAGGCTCATCTTTAAAATCCTCTGTAAGTGGCATATATTATTTCAAGCAAGAGAATGTTTCCAAATCACCCTCTCCTACCTTGAATACAAGAATTTTTATGGAATCATTTTCTCCTTCATCTGAGTTTAATATTAGTAATTATAGCATTACGGTAATAGTAAAAAACAGAATCATCTAAAAGATATAACTGTCTGTATGAGTACATGTCGTAGATTATGTAAGTGTTTGCAAACATACAGAAGAGTCTGGAAAAAATATACATAAAGGTTGGTTCCATCTGGAGAGTGCAGAATAAAGTGAGAACCTGCAGTTCCACTTACACACTGCAGCACTGTTTTGATTTTTTTTTTTTTTTGGTAACAAATATGCGTTATTTTTATTTTAGATTACTATCATTCCTTCCTTAAAACTAGCTGTTACTGGTGAATTACAAAAGTAAAATATACTCATTGTAAAGAGCAGATTAGCAAAGACAAAAATAAAACTCCTCCATAAATCCAGCAATAAGAGAGAACCATGGATAACACGAGAGATCATTCATACCTTTGTACGGTGTCCCCACAGTTGTTGCATATGCATTCTTTTCATATTTCTTCAAACGGTCTTCTAAATTGTGAATCTAAAAGTAACAAATATTCAAATCATATCATAAGATTAATATGGAAACCATATGTAAAAGAAAGGACTGCTATAGCTACTAGATTCTTTCATACTTAAAAGACAGAATACAGGCATATATAATTAATATAAATGGTTTCTTAGATATGACACTAAAAGCACAGGGAATAAAAGAGAAAATATACAAAATGATCTTTATCAAAAGTAAAACTTTTGTGCCTCAAATGATATTATCAGAAAGTGAAAAGACACCCACAGAATGGACAAAATACTTGCAAATTCCTTATCTCATAAGGGACTTGTACTCAGAATAGATAAAGAATACAACTGAACAAGAAACCAAATAACCCAACTAAAAAATGAGCAAAGGGCTTAAACGAGTTGCTCCAAATAATACATACAAATGACCAACAAGCAGATATTAAGATGTCCAACTTTAGTCATTAGAAAAATGCAAATTAAATCCATAATGAGATAGTTCATACCAACTTGTTGGTGAGGATGTGGAAAAATAAGAATCCTTATATGAATTTGTTAGTGGGAATGTAAAATGGTGCCACTATGTATTCTGGTGGTTCATCAGAAAAGCTGAACATAAAATTACCAAATGATCTAACAGTTCCATTCCTGGGTATATACCCCAAAGAACTGCAAATAGGTGCTCAAATAAAAACTTGTACAGGATGTTCCTGACAGCACTATACGTAATACCCAAAAGGAAGAAATAATCCAAACATTCATAAACTGATGAATGAAGTATATAGGTATATCCTTATAATGAAATAATATTCAGCCATAAAAAGGAATAAAGTAGGGACGCCTGGGTGGCTCAGTTGGTTAAGCAGCTGCCTTCGGCTCAGGTCATGATCCCAGCGTCCTGGGATCGAGTCCCACATCGGGCTCCTTGCTCATCGGGGAGCCTGCTTCTCCCTCTGCCTCTGCCTGCCATTCTGTCTGCCTGTGCTTGCTCTCTCTCCCTCTCTCTCTGGCAAATAAATAAATAAAATCTTAAAAAAAAAAAAAAAAAGGAATAAAGTACTGATACATGCTACACTGATGAATCTTAAAAACACTGTGCTAGGTAAAATAAGCCAGATAAGAAAGGTTATGTTTTATGTGATTTTATTTATATAAAATACTTGTAAGAGGCAAATTTATAGACGCAGGATTAGATTAGTTAGTAGTTGCCAGGAGGTAATGGGGAGTATTGCTTCACAGGTATGAGTTTCCTTATAGGGTGTGATGAAATGTTCTGGAACTAGATAATAATTTTCAAAACACTGTGAATGAACTACATGTCAATCAACTATGCACTTTAAATTGGTCAAAATGTCAATTTTATGTGTGTTTCACCACCACAAAAATAACTAATACAAAAATTGCCATGCTAGCACAGTTTAAAGATTTGAGGATGCTATAAGAAGGGAGTTTTAAAGCAGTAACCTTGAGAATAAATGAGAAAAGATAAACCACTGGGAAACAGAAAAAAAATAAAGTAGCATTGGGACTTAGCATCTATTTTTATGATTTAAAAAATGTATATATTGTAAAAGTTTTCAAACATAATTGACCACAGAGAATATAGTACAATCCATGCCCATATATATCTATCCATTACCTAATTTCAACAACTGGCAAGATTTTTGTATGTATGACTTTTAAGAAAACTGGAAAATTAGGGCACCTGGGTGGCTGAGTCGGTTAAGCACTAGACTCTAGATTTCAGCCCCGGTCATGATCTCAGAGCTGTGAGATCAAGCCCCATGTTGGGCTCTGCACTAAGTGGGAAAGCTGCCTGAGATTCCCTTTCCTTCTCCCTTTGTCCCTCTCCTGCTTGGATGTGTGCTCTCTCTCTCAAATAAATAATTTTTAAAACAAAACAAAACAAAAACTGGAAAATCCCTGGAGATGTAACCTTCAAAGAGCCTGCTGACTTGTATCACTATTCCTCCAGAATTTGGAAAAAAAGACTACTGCAGATGATGCACCACAGATTCACATACTGGTATTTTCATGCTTATGCATCCTTCTAGACATATAAACACAGTCCTATTTAAATCTAATTACTGGATAATATATGGATAAAATTTATTATATCAAGACAATTTAACTACTAGGAAAAAGTAGTAAAGATTATGTCAACAGATTTTCCCTCTGATAAAAACAAAAGCATCTTTTTTTAAAACTTAAGTCATTGCAAATAAACACATAATTTTATCCAAGATGTTAAACACTAGAAAGAATAAGATGCAATGTTCTTGTTTAAATACATGTGATCATGAATTTAAGAGATATCCTCCAGCAACTTCATATTTGGAAATAAAATTTCTTGTGTAAGACAAAACTGCAAAGCCAGCTATTAAATGAGTATTATATCAGTTCGTTTTTAAAAATTAGCTAAATGAGATCCAAGTACATAAAAACATAAATTAAGTCAGTTCAAAATAAAAGGCAACAATTAAACCTGTACCTGTTCTCTGAACTCTTGCTCTTTCAACTTTGAATCACTGATTAGAGTAGTCTTCTGTGCTAGTTGTGTCTAAAAAAACAAGAAGTCAGATCTGAAATGCATATGCGTTTCATCATTGCCTGGTAAATTATCTTTGTTTTTAACTTTTAGAACACAAAATACTCCTGGGGCACCTGGGTGGCTCAGCTGGTAAAGCACCTGACTTCGGATCATGTCGTGATCTCAGGATCCTGGAATTGAGCCCCACATCGGGCTTCCAGCTCAATGGAGAGTCTGCTTGGACCTCTGCCCCTGTCCCACCCCCCACTTGTGCTCTCTCTCAAATAAATAAAATCTTTAAGAAAAAAAACCCACAAAATACTCCTGAAAATATACTGTTTTCAGTCAAATTCAATGACTTACCTGTAACTCCATAATTGTTATCTGAAAAGGGAAAAGAAAAAAATGAGTATATTCTACACTAAAGTCTATAAGAAACAATAAAAAGGAATAAAATGAAATAACAAGAAAATAAAAATTTAAGTGTTTTAGTCTTAAGAGAGTGATAAGATTTCAGAGTCCAGTTCCTCTCACTTTGTCATTGCCAGGGCTGTCCTCCTGCTGCAGCCTTTCCTGGTACTTATTCTGTAGCTCCTCCAGCTGAGTCTGCAGGTCCATTACTTTAGCAGTCATTTCTTCTTCACGAGCCTTTAGGATAAAAAAAGAAAAAGTGCTAATGAACAGAGCAAAAAGAACATCATAGACGCAACAGAGTATTGAGAAAACTACCTCTGAAGGAGAAACAAATACCTAAATATTTCTGGAGACACAAACCACTGTTTCTATTGTTGTTTGCGACTATGCTCAAACACCTTCCTTCATGTCCCACTTTTTTTTTTTTTTCAATGTATAGATTTTTTTTTTTTTCAGCATAACAGTATTCATTATTTTTGCACCACACCCAGTGCTCCATGCAATCTGTGCCCTCTACAATACCCACCACCTGGTGCCCCCAACCTCCCACCCCCCACCCCTTCAAAATTCTCAGATCGTTTTTCAGAGTCCATAGTCTCTCATGGTTCACCTCCCCTTCCAATTTCCCTCAACTCCCTTCTCCTCTCCATCTCCCCTTGTCCTCCATGCTATTTGTTATGCTCCACAAATAAGTGAAACCATATGATAATTGACTCTCTCTGCTTGACTTATTTCACTCAGCATAATCTCTTCCAGTCCCGTTCATGTCCCACTTTTAACACCAACGCCGCTATTCCCGCCATACTACTGTCCCCTCCCCAACTCTGTCCCCACCCCATAAAGTCCATTAAGCAGTTTCTTCTCCCTTAAGCTAGGGTTCCCAGGCTTGACCATCAGGTATGTAACAGTGTGGTGACAGAACTTGAACACAGAGCCTGTGCGTTAGGGACTCTGCCCTTTTCTACATTAGGATTTGATTTCCAGAAAATATCCATTAATACAAAGTAGGAGATACTGTTAGGCACAGCACTGATCAACCAGCCCACAACTTACTGATCACAAGACATTGTGGAGGTTTTTCTCAACCCTTCAGATAAGCTGTGTAAATCAGGAAATGATTCTTTGTCCTGGCTCAGCAAACCTGAACACCTATACATCTGTCCCCAAACCACACCAGTGGTTCTTTAAGGTAAAATGTTCAACTAAACTCTATTTTTGGGAAAAAACAAAAAACAAAAAACAAAAAAAAAAAAACCATTGTGTAATGTATTAAAAACCATGTAATCTCTCCATTTGCCCTGAACTTTGCAAAAAAAAAAAAAACAAAAAAAAAACAGACAAGCCTGCAAAAGTATATGTGACTTATTGGTCCAAAAATCCTACTTAGAAAATTTGGTATACAAATCATCTCTCTCTTCTGTTTTGACTGCCCTAGTAAAGGCTATTGCCCATTCTACATTTCTTCATTTATCTTAGTAACTGCCATGATTTATTATACAGAGCAATCCAGACCTCTTCTTGCTCTTATAAATCTTGTAATAACCCTTGTGCTAAAAGAACATTTGGAATTGGAATATTGATCAGATTGAGTAATGAAGACAGGACAAGTGTTTGCTGAGTAAGAGACTGAACAGGAAAAACAGCAACAAATGAGTATCTGATTTAACAGATGCTGACTTGACAGAACCAAGAAACATGATCCTCAAAAAACAAATAGAGAGAGGCCCAATGACATAAAATAAGGCAATGAACCGTAAGGACACTTGGAAAATATACTTTGAAATACCACTGGTCATGAAACTTAGACCAACTGAAAAAGAACAAACTCTTTCTGGCAACATAAGCAAAGCAAAGATGTCTAGTAACCAGCCTCCTTAGACATCTCCCCACTGAGGCTCACTTGGAGCCATCTCCCTGCTGAGGCTCACTTGTACCCGGCCTCTATTCCTAAAACACCATCAACCACAAACTCTTATAAATATGTTACTACCCAAAGTCTTGGTTTACAGTTTTCAGTCTAGCATGGAATATCCTGTGTGGATGTCTTGTTACTGTGGTTTAGGCACCTTTGAAAGAATCACCTCTACAGCTACATATTCAACTAGGCCCAGATTTTATATTATTTTATTCTATTCTATTCTATTCTATTCTATTCTATTCTATCCTATTTTCTTTTCTTTCTCTCTCTCTCTTTCTTTCTGATTGATTGACTGATTGATTGGTGAAAGAGCCAGGGGTGGAGGGCAGGGGGCAGAAGGAGAAAGAGAATCTTAAGCAGACTCCATACTGAGCAGGGAGGCAGACATGAGGTTCAATCTCACAATCCTGGGATCATGACCCAAACCAAAATCAAGAGGCAGGGGGCGCCTGGGTGGCTCAGTGGGTTAAGCCGCTGCCTTCGGCTCAGGTCATGATCTCAGGGTCCTGGGATCGAGGCCCGCATCAGGCTCTCTGCTCAGCAGGGAGCCTGCTTCCCTCTCTCTCTCTCTCTCTCTGCCTGCCTCTCCATCTACTTGTGATCTCTCTCTGTCAAATAAATAAATAAAATCTTAAAAAAAAAAAATCAAGAGGCAGATACTTAACCAAACTGAACCACCTGGTGCCCTTGGGCCCAGATTTTAACTGACAGTTAGCTATATCTGGCATTTCCTTTGACAGTTGTAGGATACCATCTAAATCAAGCCTGCTAAGAATTAGGAAAAAAAATCCCTTCTTCATTACTTCTAATTTAAGAAACACTTTTGTAAATTCCTTTGTTGTTCTTCTTGGAGGAGAAAAAAAAAACAGTATTGTTTACTTCAACGTAAAAACAACAAGGAAAACCAGTTAACCTGAATGTTAATGCACATGCATAGAAATCATGTTTGAAAAACTAGTTATTATGCCAAAGCCAAATCACTAAAATACAGTCAATGTCAAAAGAAACCAGTTTTGTATCTAATGTAGCAAGCTACTTCCTCCCAGTGGGACTGCTCTGAGTTGGGACCAGGCTATTACTTAAACTCACTTACATGAATACTCAGCTCTTCCTTTGAGATGTCATCACTCCCTCTTCCCAACTGGATTCTTCCCTGCCCTACCACATGTCACCTCCCTCAAATTTACCAGTGCTTAGTATGTGCCAAGTATATGGCTAGGTCTTCAAGACTCGAGATGAGTAACAAAATCCCTGCCTGCCAGATGCTTACAGTCTAGGGGAAAGGACATACACATTAATATTTCCCTACACACACATGCGTATGTGACAAAAATTCACATTATAAGTGAAGTAATGAATACAGATGAGTACCAAAGAACTTAGGTGCAATTAAGATTTAAAGGGTTCTAAAAAAAACTATATGTTAAAACAATATGATACAGAAAAGAATATTCAAAATGCAAACTTTTGAGTAGAAAAGTGAAAAAGTAGAACACGTTTCATTTTTGTTTCTGTTTAGCAATATCATGAAAGAAACTAATCATTGATTTCTGGTTAAAGGTGGCAATACTTCTGAACTCACCTCCTCCCATGGACACACTGAGTCTAAATATGGAACAATTTCCTCTTAAAAATAAAAAACAAAAAAGCCTGGCTGAGTGACAGCTACACATCAGGCAAATGAGAGAAAAAAACCACAATGAAGTGGGTAGGAAATGCTGACACAACCTTGTCATAAATCCCATCCCCAGCATGACAACCAACAACTGAGAGGAACCTCAAAACCCAGAATTTCTCTCTGAGGACTGAAGGGTTTGAAAGCCACATTGAGCATCCCAACTTTTAAGATATATATACTTGAGAGCAAGCCCCCCAGATATTTAACTTTGAAAGCCAAAAGGTTCACATCTTGAGACCCACAAAACACTAATCAGATCACTAATCTGAGAAGCCACTCTTTTTTTTTTTTAGGATTTTATTTATTTATATGATAAACAGAGATCACAAGTAGGCAGAGAGGCAGGCAGAGAGACAGAAGGGGGAAGCAGGCTCCCTGCTGAGCAGAGAGCCCGATGCGGGGCTCGATCCCAAAACCCTGGGATCATGACCTGAGCTGAAGGCAGAGGCCTTAATCTACTGAGCCACCCAGGCACCCCCTGAGAAGCACTCTTAAAGGGTTCCTGTGCCTGATTCAACCACACCAGGGCCCAGTGAAGAGGTGGCCAACTACATCCAGACTTCAAGTGAAGAAGACTCACCTGCTTCTATTAAAGCATTGGTCTGAAGAGGAGACATCTAATTTAACATACACACCTAGGAGCCTGCCCTCTCTGGGGACGCAGACTGGCGGGTGCCATTTTGCATGCTCCTTTTGACATGTTCCAGAGCACTAGTATCTCCCAGAAGGGAGCTTTTACAGGCATCTGGTGCCCTGATTTTTGCAGCTGCCACCTAGGGGGACAAATCTCCATCTGCTGCCCGGGAACACAGCTATACTGGCTCTGGTGGACAGTGCCCAAGGATCCCATAGGGCTGTAACCAACAGAGGAAAAAGTTCTTAAATAGCTAACCACCCCCAAGGGCACAGCAAGAGACAACAGACACAGGAGTTCAAACTTTGTGTGAAGGAGACCTATTGGTTAATCATCATGACTGGCCTAAGGGGAAGGCGGCTACTTAAACATGCACCTAAATGCAGAATGTAATCCTTTCCTTAAGCCGTCTTTGAGCTCACCCTCTGCCATACTCCAGAGCACCAGTGTCTCCTGGAGGGGAACTTTACCTGTGTTCCGTGTCCTGATTTTTGCCACTTACTGCCCAGGAGACACCCCTTGATCACCTGGCCTTGGTGGCCAAGACAGCTTGCATTCCTGGATCCCACAGGACTATGGCAATTGGAGAGAGGGTTCTTGGCAGACTACCAACCCCTGGAGTACTACATAGACAGTGGATTGAAGTGTAACTTCCCCCCAATCTTTCTGTAAAGGAGGCCTCTTTGCTTGTCTTGGAACTTGGCCTGAGGGGCAGGCTTCAGGTTTGGCACAAATTTTGTGGCCTGTGGAGCTGCTCTCAGGGAACAAAGGCAGTGGATGCCACCATGGTGCTCTCCCTTCCTCTGCCTTGCTCTAGCTTGCCAGTATCACCCAGAAAAGAGCTCACACTTTCATTTGGAACCCTGATTTTTGTGACCACCATTCAAGGTACACCTCCAGATTCCCTGCCTCTGGTGGCCTACAGGGCGTACACTAGCTTGCACAAGGCTATATACGTTTGCATATTTTTAAAATCTGATGCCTGAGGGTCTGGCTTCCAATCAGCATGAATCTAGGTGCTGAGATCCTTCCTTCTGAACTACTGACAGGTAGGTAGCACAACCTCAACTACTGAGAACTATTAAAAACATAATACGCTGCTTGGACAAACATAAAGGTTTAAGAGACAACCAAAAGCTGAGGCAGGGTTGAACAATAAGGCTTATCTCCTACATGAGGCTAATCCTTCAAGACTGAGAGAGGTGGCTGTTGCATCTACTGTATAATCACTTATAAAGCTAGACGGAAGTTAGACAAAAGTAGTAAAAATAATTATGATTACAATAATGAATTAAGGAATACATAAGATAGGGGTGACTGGGTGGCTTAGCCAGTTAAGTGGTTGCCTTCAGCTCAGGTCATGATCCCAGGGTCCTAGGACCGAGCCCCGCATCAGGCTCCCTGCTTAGCGGGAAGCCTGCTTCTCCCTCTCCCACTCCCCCAGCTTGTATTCACTCTCTCACTGTCTCTCTATCAAATAAATAAATCTTTAAAAAAAATATTTAAAATGTCAAGGAGTGATTATAATGTTGAGCTTTACAACGGGATCAAACTTAAACTGTTATCAACTTAAAATAGACTGTTATAAGTTGTTCTATGTAAGCCCCATGGTAACCACAAAGCAAAAACTATAATAAATACACAAAAGATAAAGATAAGCACACCACCAAAGAATATCATCAAAATATAAAGAAAACAGAGAAAAAAGAATCGAACAGAAAGGAACTACAAAAACAGCCAGAAAACAATGAACAAAATGGCAACAAGCACATATTTATCAGTAACTACTTTAAATGTAAATGGACTAAATTTTCCAATCAAGAGATTCAGAATGGCTAAATAAGTTAAAAACAATACCCATATATATGCCACCTGCAAGAGACTCATTTAGATGTAAGGACACACACTGCAAGTAAAAGGATGAAAAAAGATATTCCATGCAAATGGAAACAAACAAACAAAAAAGCCAGGGTAGCAATACTTTTATCAAAGTAAGACTTCAAAACAAAGACAGTAAAATAAGAGACAAAGAAGGATACTACATAATGATAAAGGGGTCAACCCAATAAAAAAAGACAAAACATTTAAAAATATTTATGCACCCAACATACGAGCCCCTAAATACATAAAGTAAATATTAACAGACCTAAAAGGAATAACAGACAGCAATACAATAATAATAGGGGACTCTAAACCCTACTCACATCAATGGATAGATCACCCAGGCAGAAAATCAGTAAGGAAACAATGGCCTTAAATGACATCTTAGACCAAATGAACTTAACAGAAATATACAGAACATTTCATGCAAAGCAACAGAAAACACATTCTTCTCAAGTGCACACAGAATATTTTCCAACATAGATCATATATTAGGCTATAAAACAAGTCTTAATAGAGTTAGGAGACTGAAATCATATCAAGCATCTTTTCCAATGACAACAATATGAAACTAGAAATTAACTACACAAAGAAAACTGGAAGGCACAGATAGCACCAGGAATAGAGTCAACAATACTATAATAGCATTGTATGTTGATAGATAGTAGCTACACTATGGTGGATGTAGCATAACATATAGAGAAGCTGAATCACTATGGTGTATACCTAAAACTAATGTAGCATTGTGTCAACTGTATGCAAACAAAATTTTTAAAAACCTCACCCCTCCCCACACACAAAGAAAACTGGAGAATTCACAAATATGTGGAGATTAAACAACATGTTACTGAACAACCAATGGGTCAAAACAGAAATCAAAAGAAAAATTTTAAAGATCTGGAGACATATAAAAATGGAAATAGAATATGCTAAAATTTATAGGATGCAGCAAAAGCAGTTCTAAGAGGGAAGTTCATAGCAATAAATGCCTATTTCAAGACATGTGAAAATTCTCAAATAAACAACCTGAGTTTACACATACCAGAAGGAACTAGAAAATGAATGAATGAAGTCCAATGTTAGCAGAAGAAAGGAAGTAACAGATTAGAACTGAAATAAATGATATAAAGATTAAAAACTCAATAGAAAATTGATCAATGAAACTAAGAGCTGGTTCCCTAAAAAGATATACAAAATTGACAAATCTTTATCTAGACTCACTGAGAAATAAATAAAGAGGATTCAAATAAATGATATCAGAAATCAAAAGGAAGTTATAACTGATAGCACAGAAATACAAGAATCATAAGACACTACAATGAAAAACTATTAACAAATCGGAGAACCCAGCAGAAACATTCCTAAAAACATTCAACCTACCAACACTAAATCATGATGAAGTAGAAAATCTGAACAGACCAATTACTGGTAATGAGATTTAATCAGTAATCAAAAACCTCCCAATAAACAAAAGTCCAGGACCAGACAGCTTCACTTTGAATATACTGCACATTCAAAGAAAAATGCCAACCTTTCTTAATTAAACTCTTCCAAAAACAGAAGGAACTATTCCCAACTCCTTTTAAAAGGCCAGCATCACCCTGACACCAAAACCAGACAAAGATACCACACGCATATGCAAAAATAACAGGCCATACTCTAATAAACATAAACAGAAAAATTCTCAACAAGGTATAGCAGACCAAATTCAATAATACATTAAAAGGATCATACGCCATGATCAAATGGGATTTATTTCAGGGATTAAGGATGTTTCAACATTTGTAGGTCAGTCAATGTGATACACACTAACAAAATGAAGGATAGAAATCATATGATTATCTCAATACATGCCAAAAAAGCATTTGACAAAATTCAATAACAATTTATAATAAAAACTCTCAACAAAGTGGGTACAGAGGAACGTAACTCAACAGAGAAAAGGCCAAATATGACAAGCCCACAGCAAACATCATACTTGCTGAAACCTTTTCTTCTAAGATCAGGAACAAGACACGGATGCCCACTCTAACCACTTTTATTCAACATAAAATTGGAAATCCCAGCCAGAGCAATTAGGCAAGAAAAATAAATGAAAGGCATCCAAACTGGGAAGAAGGAAAGAAAGCAGTAAAACAGTCACTATCTGCAGAGTACATATTATATATAGAAAATCCTAAAGACTCCATCAAAAACTTGTTAGAACCAATAAAATAATAAGTTGTAGGATAAAAGGCAATATACAAAAATCTACTGCATTCCTATATACAAATAAATAAACTATCAGAAATTTAAGAAAACAATCCCACTCACAATTGCATCAAAACTAATAAAATACTGGGGCAGGTGCCTGGTGGCTCAGTCGGTTAAGCATCCAACTCTTGGTTTTGGCTCAGGTCATGATCTCAGGGTCATGAAACTGAGCACCCCATCAGGTTCCATGCTCAGTGAGTCTGCCTGGGATTCTCTTTCTCTCTTTCTGGCCCTCCCCCTGTTTGTGCACTCTCTCTCTCAACTGAATAAATAAATCTTTAAAAAATAAAAGAATACATAAGAATAAATTTAACCAAGGAGGTGTAAGACATGTACTCTGAAAACTATGAGACATTGATGAAAGAAATTGAAAAATACATAATAAATGTAAAGAGACTCTGTGCTTATGGACTGGTAGAATTAATACTGTCACATGTCCATCCTACCCAAAGCAATCTACAAATTCAAGATAATCCCTATCAAAATGCCAAGGGCATTTTTCACTGAACTAGACAAATAATTCTAAAATTTGTAAGGAACTGCAAAAGAACCCAAATAACCAAAGCAATCATGAGAAAGAAGAACAAAGCTGGAGGACTCCCTGATTTCAAACTATTTTTGCAAAGGTATAGTAATTAAAACAGTATGGTATTGGTATAAAAACAGACATGAAGATCAATGGAACAGGATAAAGCCCAGAAATAAATCCATGCATATATGGTCAATTATGTTACAACAAAGGAGCCAGGAACATATAATGGGGAAAAGGATAGTCTCTTCATTTAACTGTGCACAGAAAACTGGACAGCCACATACAAAAGAATGAAACTGGACTACCATCACACACCATACACAAATTAACTTAAAATGGGGTGCCTGGGTGGCTCAGTCATTTAAGCATCTGCCTATGATTCAGGTCATGATCCTGGGTCCTGGGATCAAGCCCCACATCACAGAGGGCTCTCTGCTCCACAGGGAGTCTGCTTCTACCTCCCCACTTCCTTTCCCCCTGCTTGTGCTCTCTCTCAAATAAAATTTTTAAAAAATGGATTAAAAATCTGAATGTAAGACGTAAAACCATAAAATTCCTCGAAGAAAACAAAGGCTGTAAGCTCTTTGACAAAGGTGTGGCAATGGTTTTGAATCTGACACCAAAACCTAAATAAACAAGTGGCACTCCAACAAACTAAAAAGCTTCTTGATAGCAAAGGAAACCATTAACAAACTGGAAAGGCAACCTATTAAATGAGAGAAAATATTTGATCTGGTATTTTGATAAGGGCTGATATTTGATAAAGGGCTAATATATAAAAAATTCATACAACTCAACAGCAAAAAGAAAAAAATCGTATTAAAAAATGGGCAGAAGGGGGTGCCTGGGTGGCTCAGTGGGTTAGAGCCTCTGACTTTGGATCGGGTCATGATCCTGGGGTCCTGGGATTGGGCACCACATCTGGCTCTCTGCTCGGCGGGGGGCCTGCTTCCTCCTCTCTCTCTCTGCCTGCCTCCATGCCTGCTTGTGATCTCTGTCTGTCAAACAGATAAATAAAATCTTTAAAAAAAAAAAAATGGGCAGAAGACCTAAATAAACATTTTCCTAAAGACACACAGATGGCCAACAGGTCTATAAAAGGATGCTCTATATCATTACTTACCAGAAAAATGCAAATCAAGAACATAATGAGACAATCTCCTCACAGCTGTTAAAAGGACCATTATTTATAAAAAAACAAAAATTGAAATAATGAGTGCTGATAAAGATGTGGAGAAAAGGGAACCTTTGGCACTGTTCGTGGGAATGTAAACTGGTACAGCCACTATGGAAAACAGTGTGGAAGTTCCTCAAAACATTAAAAATAGAACTACCATATGATCCAGCAATTCCACTTCTGGGTATTTATCCAAAGAAACAACAACACTAACTCAAAAAGATATAGGTACCCAATGTTCACTGTAGCACTATTTATAATAAATAGCCAATATATGGGAACAACTTAAGTGTCCATCAGTAGATGAACGGATAAAGAAATTATCATACACACACACAAATGAATGGATAAAGAAACTGTTACACATATACACAGAAAAATATCATTCAGCCATAAAAAAGAATGAAACTTTGCTATTTGTGACAACATGGATGGATTTCAAGGGCATTACAAATGAATGAAAGAAGTGAGAGAGAAAAACAAACACCGTAATGATCTCACTTATATGTGGAATCTAAAAATAAGTAAGTAAAATTTAAAAATCAAACTCACAGATACAGAGAACAGATTGGTGGCTGCCAGAGGTAGGGCACGGGGAGGTGTGAGAAATGGATGAACTGTTTTTGTTTGGGTTTTATTTACTTAAATAAATTGAATTTTTTTAAAAAGAAAAGAATGGGGCACCTGGGTGGCTTGGTTAAGCATCCAACTCGTGACTTTGGCCCAGGTCATGATTCTCAGGGTCATGGCAGTGAGTACCGTGAGTACCACTCTAAGCACACAGTCTGCTTGAAATTCTCTCTCTCTCTCTCTGCCCCTCCCCCTGCTCATGCACACTCACTCTCTTTCTCAAATAAATAAATAAAATCTTTTAAAAAGAAAAAAGAAGAATGGTTACCTGTGGAGAAAAAAGGGGCAAGATGTAGAATACAGAAAACAGGAATGGGTTTTCATTACAGAACATTCTCTATACTTTTTAATATTATTTTGATCTTTAAATTGTATGAAAAGATTTTATTCAAAGATTGTTTTCTAAATAAAAGTTAAACTGAAATCTTATTTTTTAAAGCCCAAATTTGAGAAATGGTAATAACTTAACTTACTAATTCACAAAGCTTGAGAGAGTGCTCTTTAGGCACACAGAAAAGCATGACCAAAGGTAAAATAGGATGAAGAACAAGCTGAAGTTGAATTCGTCCAGCACCAAATGAACTGGAGGAGGTATCACTGGGACAACGGGAAGCTGAAGGTATTTAAGAGAAGTGGTATGATCACATTCTCATTTCAAGACAGAAAATACCTCTGACAAGAAGAGATGGATACTTTAGGGAAAAAACCAGCAGCAAAGTCATCAGCTGGATAATACAAAAGACCAGAGCAAATAGAAGATTGGCAGTCAGAGAATGGCAATGACAGTCAGACAGTGGCAACAGCAGCTGCGCTGAGAGGAGAGGAACATGCAGTATGACTCAATGAAAACTATGTTCTAAAGAGTCTACTCTATGTTGGCTATTGTGTTGGAGGTATACAATTAAACAAATACAGATGATTTCTCTGCCTAGTAAATCAGGGAAGACAAACAGATTTCAGGCCTAATAGGTGTGGGGATGCATATGTGTGAGGGGCTGAGAAAGACAGAAGGTATGAATCAAGGATGACAAAAGTCACCAGTATCTTCAAATCGGGGAAGTAGTAAGAATGTTACCTAGGACAGTAAAGGCAGGAAAATGAAAATGTCTCTGTGTTCCACTATGCTGCTATTAGCAAATCACAGAATTATTTTAAAGGATGACAAAAACACAACACTCTACAATGTCATCATTCAGACACATCATCTGATAATAGCTTTCCAGAGGGGGAAAATATACCACTGCATAAAACATACAAACCCCACAGGAAACTCAAAGTCTCGAAATTTTTAAATGGGAGAATGGTAGAGAATATCTCAGAATCAAAGGAATATAGCATTTGCTAAGAATTGCTATAGTATCTTTTTTAGTAACACTGGTACCTTTTTTTTTTTTTTTTTTTTTAAGTAGGCTCCATGTCTAGCATGGAGCCCATTGTGGGCTCAAGCTCACGACCCTGAGATCAAAACCTGAGCTGACATGGAGTTGGACACTTAATTGACTGAGCGACCCCGGCACTTTGGTAGTATCTGTACTTTTATTTTTTTTTAAGATTTTTATTTCTTTCTTTATTTGACAGAGAGAGAGAGATCACAAGTAGGCAGAGAGGCAGGCAGAGAGAGAGGGGGAAGCAGGCTCCCCGCTGAGCAGAGAGCCGGATGTGGGGCTCGATCCCAGGACCCTGAGATCATGACCTGAGCTGAAGGCAGAGTCTTAACCCACTGACTGAGCCATCCAGGTGCCCCATATCTGTACCTTTAAAAAGAAATTCTTCGGGGCGCCTGGGTGGCTCAGTGGGTTAAGCCCTTGCCTTCAGCTCAGGTCATGATCTCGGGGTCCTGGGATCGAGCCCCGCGTCAGGCTCTCTGCTCAGCAGGGAGCCTGCTTCCTCCTCTCTCTTCCTGCCTCTCTGCATACTTGTGATTTCTGTCTGTCAAATAAGTAAATAAATAAAAATCTTAAAAAAAAAAAAAAAAAAGAAAAGAAATTCTTCAAGACAGAGTTTTTATTTGGAGTGTTCTGATAGGAACTGCCTATTTATCAAAGTCAGACCTAGACCTGGCAGTTAAAAGTCTGAGCCCACACCATCTAATAGAGTAGCCATAAGCCATCCTAGAACTATGGTTATGAGCACAGTTAGCTAATCCACACTGATACAGGCTACAAACATAAAACCATACCGAAACTTAAAGAAATAATCCATATGTAATTTTTATATTGACCACATAGTGAAATGATAATATTTTGGATATCATGCGTTAACATATTACTATTAAAATTAAGTTCACATACTAAGTCAGAGAAAGACAAATACCAAATGATTTCACTCATATGTGGAATTTAAGAAACAAATGAGCAAAGTGGGGAGGGGGGGAAGGAAAGAGAAAGAAACGAAGAAACAGACTCTTAACTATAGAGAACAAACTGCTGGTTACCAGAGGGGATGGGTGAAATAGGGGATGGGGATGAAGGAGTGCACTATCTGCAATGAGCACTGGTGTTGTAGAGAAGTGTTGAATCACTATATTGTACAACTGAAACTAGTATTACACTGCATGTTAACTAACTGGAATTTGAATAAAAACTTTTTAAAAAATTAAATTCACCTGTCTTTTTCTTTTCTTAATGATACTAGAAAATGTTAAATTACATATATGGCTCAAATTTGTGACCTGTACTCTATTTCTAATGGACAGTGCTGGTCTGAGGTCTGAGGCCTGAGGCCACCCAACTCCTTCCCTCACCCTCCAATTCCTGTCTCCAAGCCAGAAACTTAGAGGATCATTCCTTTAATATCCCTAATATACACCCAATTTTCAAGGAGGAACCATATCACAGGTTAATGTTCTTATCTGCCTCCCTGTTTCCGTACCTGTCTATCTATAGAGGTCTGTCATGACCTTGGAAAGTCTTTTGTCTGCTACTCCACACATCCAGAGAAAGAGAAGTAGTTCACAAGAGGGAACATTCTAGCTGTGGCACAGTTCGTCCCCTGCAAAGGAAGCTCCCTGACTTACTTATCCATGATAAATAACTACTACCTTCCCCAGGTTCCTTTCTTAGAGAGAAGTCTTTATAATTATATGAAGCTAATGAAGGGTCAGTGCTCTCCCACTCACTGTGAAGTTTTAGGTAAATCACTTAACTATGCTGAACTGGCTTTGCCTTTGGCAAAAAAAAAAAAAAAAAGAAAGAAAGAAAGAAAGAGAGAGAGAGACTAAACTAACTTTAATGTATCTTCCAATTCCAACATTCTCTAATCATTTAAGGAATAACGGTTGTTTTAAAGCTCCACACACATACAATCTACGGAAGTATAAGAAAATGTAAGTAAAATTATTCAAACCTTTTCGTAATAAGATCTAAAGCTCAAAAATTATACAAAGGTGGCATTTCTATGCATGTGTCTTATCCTGGAATTCCGGCCTTGTCAATTACATTTATGATAATTATTATTAGACCCTGTTCCTGGCTCAGATTTCTATTGCTGCCATAGTCTGTTGAGGCATGATTCTCTGATTTATGTATTCTTAATCATCAAATGCTTCCTGGCATATAGTGAAATAAGGCTTGGAGTAGCTAAAGAATCTGCATCCCAACATAGCATACTTCACGCTGTTTTACATTTGAAAATTTTCTGGAGTCCAAAATACTCACTGGCATTCACAGCTTATCTTGAGACACACAAAAATGGCAATGGTAATCCACCACTAGTAGAGTAAACAAAAGTTTCACTAAATATAAAAGATTTGGCTGGTGCATTCCATTTTTCCCTGTCTTTTTGTCTTTTAAGAGCAACAAAAACTGTAAAAATTGGGTTGGGATGGAGTAAAGTTAACTGGCCTTCCTGGAAAGAACCCAGCTAGGTGGCCACGTTCAACACATTAACTGTCCCACTGCTTAGACTTCACCCAACCACAAGTTCCCAATTCTTAGTCTGGTTCTCTTACAATTTAGTCTGACAGAGAAAGACGAGAAGAGAATCCATTCTTCCCCTTAGTAACTCACTGTTGCTTCGATACCTGCCAAGTAGACTGAACTGCTGGGGTAGCAGAATCTGATCAGGAAACTATGATCCTGGCAGAAATTAATCAGACTCCTTATAAATATGCATAGAGTGCAAATATTAAATTTGGATAATATTGAGCCAAAACAAAAACCCTCTACATTATAAAAGCAGGAAAATCTGACAGCCCAATCTTTGGCACCACCATGAAATCCAGCACAGCTAACTTTCAAAAAAGGGAAATAAAATAAGGTACATCAAGGATTTCTTCATATCTTTTGGCTGTTCTTTGTAAATCATCTTCCTTCTCTGCAATTTTTTTATATAACTGATTTGTCTCTTCCTGATGGCTTTCCAAAAGTTCAGCTTCCACTTCCTGGGCTTTATCTAATACATAAAAAAAGGACACATACAAGAACATACATTAGGCAACCATTAGTATCTGTATCACAATTTCAGTTCCAAATTAAATTTGATAAAAATCAATTGGTCATATGTACCCTCTCACAGAGCAGAAATGTCTTTATAAGGCAATTAATTAGCTAATGTTTCAGGTTCTTTCACTCGCTCCTCCTCTCCTAAAGGCAAGCTACCACCAGGCAAGCACAGGTTCCTATTAGAAAAATTTCTTAGACAGGAATCATTTTTTTCTCCAGTTTAATTACTTTAAGCACTTAGCACTGCGTGAAAACAGTAAGTTTAAAGTATAAATAGTCTCTGCTGAATCTGACTTGTTCTTTACTGAATTTGACTCACCAATGGTTTCTTTTATGGTCATTTCCAGCTCCTGTTCCTTTTGTGCCAGCTGTGTATGGAACTCCCTCATCAGCTGTTTTAATGTAGAATTGTGCTTCAACTCAAGATCTTCCTGCTCCTGTCTGTGTAACGAAAATATAAAGAGCTAACTGTTGTCAAACACAAAACAAGACGCACAGTTACCTAGTCTTCACAACAGTGCATGTAAGATCTCACTGGTTTAAAAACATGTTTAAGGGTGTAAACGTGTGTATGTGTGCATCCAGGCACAGAAAACTTCTGGGAAGATACAGAAACTAGGATTTTCTCTATATACTCATCCTGGGGACTTGAGAATTCTTCTTTTCCACTTAAAATTTTCATCATACACATCTATCTTATATAACAATAACACTAACACTAAAAATAGTACAATGAAAAGAAAGTAATTACTGGGATACATACATAATAAGCATAATCATATATGCAAGAAAGTTTCCCCCCCTCTAAATGGACGTGAAAGAACACTGCCTCTTGCCTTAAATTGTTTTATAGATATTTTTAAATTTCTTATATTTCTTCTAAGCATTTAACTTAATTTATGTTTCATAGTTTGGGCAGGCGAAATTTCAGTGTATCAGGCACAATAAAAGGGACTTAACTATAAGGTCTTAAAAATATTCATGCTGGGGGCACCTGGGTGGCTCAGTGGGTTAAAGCCTCCGCCTTCAGCTCAGGTCATGGTTTCAGGGTCCTAGGATCGAGCCCCGCATCGGGCTCTCTGCTCAGCGGGGAGCCTGCTTTCCCCTCTCTCTCTGCCTGCCTCTCTGCCTACTTGTGATCTCTGTCTGTCAAATAAATAAATAAAATCTTTAAAAAAAAAAAAATTCATGCTGGGGCGCCTGGGTGGCTTAATTGGTTAAGCATCAGACTCTTTATTTTGTTTTTAAAGATATTATTTATTTATTTGAGAGAGAGAGAGTAAGAGAGCACACATGTGCAGGGTGAGGGACAGGCAGACTCTGCACCGAGCACATAGCCCAATGTGGAGCTCGACCCTGAGATCATGACCTGAGCCAAAATGAAGAGTCAAAGGCTTAACTGACTGAGCCACCCAGGTACCCCAAAGGTCCAACTCTTGATTTCGGCTCAGGTTACAATCTCAGGGTCGTGAGATTGAGCCCCGCACTGGGCTCCCATGGATCCTGCTTAAAATTCTCTTTCCTTCTCTTCTCCCCCACCTTCCTGCCAACCACCGCTCTTACTCTCTCTCTCTCTCAAATAAATAAATACAATAAATATTCATGCTGAAAAACTTACTTGATTTTTTCTTCCATTTCTTGTTCATATTCTTTCTTCATGATATCCAATTCTTGCTGATGCTCCTTCCGCAGCATTCGAAGATCTTTCTGCAACTTAACAATCTCCTTGCCCAGCTTCTGCTTCTCTTGCTCTGCCCCTGCTAATTTAAATTCCAGGTCATTGTGCTCTGCCTCCATGTTACCAGGCAATCTGGGTTGGACCACATGTGATTTGGACTTTTCTTCACCACTTTCTTCCAAAGCTTCTGTGGGTTTATTTTTTCCATCCTTCTGTTGTTGTAAAGCCTGTAATTTTTCAAATTTTGAGGTCAACTCTTCCATTTCAACTCTATGCCCTTCCCTCTCTCTTACTAAGCAGGAATCCAGCTCTTTTATCTTTTGCTCCAAGATCTGACAGGCTAGTTCCTTCTCCTGGAGTGCTTTCTGGACATCATCAACCACATTTTCCAAGTTTTGCTTTGCCCCTATGTTATTTTTACCTCCCTCTTCTTCCACATGCTGGGATGCTATCAAGGAATATTTCTTGCTTTTTTCTTCAAGCTCTTCCTGAAGATGATTTATCGTAACTTGATCCTCATGCTGCTTTGCTTCTGCGTGTTCTATCTTTATTAAGAGCTCCTGGTATCTGCACTGCATTTCAGAATGAGAAGATACCGTCTCTTCTTTTTCCTGCTCTAGCCTCTGCAACAGCTTTTCTTTTTCCATTAGACTTCTCTGTAAAGCACTGATTTTGTCATCGTATGCCTTCTGCACACAGCCCTCGGGATCCACGTTTTGCTCAGCACAGGATGCCACATGTTCTGCCGATCTGGGTATAACTGATGCTTCTGACTGTGGTGGGCCTTTAAGTTTTTCTTCCAAGACCTGAATTTCTCTCTCCTTCTCCTGCAATTTTGTGTTTAGTTCACCCAGATGGCCTTCTGTGTCTTTTTTATATTGCTGTTCCTTCTCTTCCATTTGAGATAGCAACTGCTTCTTGATGGCAGCAATTTTTTGTTCAGCTTTTTTCTTCAGTTCTGCTAATTTTGCAGCACTTTCTAACTCAAGCCTATCTTCCAGTGCCTTCAACTCCTCTTCTTTGCCCTTCATACCTGAATTTGCATGTTCCAATTCTTTCTTCTTGGCCTCAAGTTCAGATTTCATGGAAGACACTTGCTTTTCAAGCCTTGAGACTTTTTCTTCAGCTTCTTTAACCCTGTTGTCCTTTTCTTCTCCTAACTCCTGAATGTGCTGAAGTTTCTGAAGCATTTCTTTCTGTTCAGTGTCCTTTTGTTGATTATAATTGTTAAGAGTTTCATTTAAGGATTCAATTTCAGTTGTTTTCTGAGTAAGATGCTCCTCTAATTCCACAATTCTTGTCATTTGAGTTTTTAACTCTGTCTCTAAATTACACTCCTTTTTCTCCAGCTTGCTCTTCTTATCTTCCATTTCACCCTTTAAACATACCAACCTCTCATTCTGCTGATCAAGGTCCTCCTTCAATCCATGTATCTGCTCATCCTTTTCGTTGGCCTCCTTTGCTTTTAACTCAAGCTGCATCTGCAAGTCTTTAATAGTACTTTGATACTGTACGAATTTTGACTGTGCTTTCTTCTTCCATTCTGAGAATTTGTTGGACAAGTGCTCTACCTGTTCAAGAGCAGAGATCTTCTCTTTACTCAGAGTTTCAACTTTCAAAGATAAATCTTGCACCTGACCCAGTAATTCACATTGTTGTTCATCATATCGCTTACTTAGTGATGAAATGGCTGCTTCTTTCTCAGTTAGGCTGATGCTGTTCTGAAGCTGAGTGTTTAAATCAGTTAGTTGTTTACTAAGACTGCTGATCTCAGATTTCTTTTCTTTAAGCTCTTCTTTCATCAGGGTGACAGCATTGATGTTCTCTGATAACTCTTTCTTCAACTGTGTGATACAAGACTCCTTTTCAGAGGCAGCCTGTTGCTGGTTGCCGCCTTCCTTCTGTAAGGCTTCTTTCTCCATTACAAGCCCTTCAATATCAGTCTTCATGCTCTTAATTTGATTTTCTTTTTCTTCTAATTGATGGGTAGCCTGTTGAAAAGAACTATTTAGTGTATTCTGCTCTTCTCTTAGCTGTCTAAGCTGTGCTTCTAATTCAGAAGCTTTGCAAGTTTTAATTACTAGTGCCTCCTTAACTTTTGTTGTGTGGTGCTGACAGTGGGAAATTCTAGAGAGTATGGCATTAATTTTACTACTACTAATGTTGATTAGCTCATTTGTTTTAGCTTGCAACAAGGCTTCAGTTTTCTTAGAGTAAATATCCAGCTGAACTGCTAGTTCCTCAGACAGTTTTCTGAATTCCAAGCTTTTGTCTTCTAGGTTTTTCTCATTTCTTTCATGGGAAGACTTCAAACTCTGGACTTCCTCATCTGTGATTTTCAATTTGTCAGTCAACTCAGAAACCTTCAGCTTATCTTTTTCTGCCAGCATCTCCAGTTCAATTATATGCTCTTGAAGAGAACTATTTTCCTTCAGAGAATGATTCAAATCAACCTCCAGCTTTTCCAGTTGTGCTTTCAGTTTAGTTTCATTTTGTGAGAGAGAGTTCATATGAGCAGACTTCTCTTGTATCTGTTCCCGTAATTCCCTTAGTACTGTGTCCTGCTTAATGCCTTCTTCTTTCAGCCATGTTAGTTCCTTGTTCATCTCTTCTTTTTCACACCCACTTTGGAGTAACTTTTGCTTCAGTTCTGCTACCTCTTGCTCTTTTTCCTGTAATTGGAGTTCATGTTTTTCCTGAAGTTCTTCAGCTTGCTGATTAAGTTTCTTTTCCCAGACCGAAACAACATCACTGAGTTCTCGTCTATGTACCTCAGTGAGACTTTCTATTTGCTCCTTTTGGTTTGTTTCCAGTCTTGACACTGCATCATTGATCCCAGCAGAGTTAGCTTGTGCCATTTCCACAATTTTGGCATTGAACTGTTTTTCTTTCTCACTAAGCTCTAGAACCGTATTTTCAAGCTCTTTTTTAAGTTTGGCTTCCTGATCCACTAGTTTTTTCTTTAATGTTTCTTGCATCTCCTTTGCTTTCTGCTTAATTTTTTCCATCTTTTTTTCTTGATTTTTTAATTTGGTTTCATATTCCTCATGTAAAACACTAAAACTGTCTTCCTTGGCTGATAATTTCTGTTTGAGTGTTTCAATTTCTTTGCTCTGTCCTTCTCTCATTTGTAAAATTACATTTTCCTTTTCTATCAAACTCTGCTTTGTCTGTGCCTGTTCTGTATTAGTATCTCTAAGTTGGGACTCATAGTGTTGGGTTAAAGCCTGCAGTTTTTCCTCCATTTCACTTTTCTGGTTTTCCAGTTGCTGCCTTAAGTCCTGCACCTGGATTTTGTGAGTGTCTAACTCAGCACAAACATCTTTCTTTTGTGTTTCAACTTCAGCTACCTGTTTAGTAAGAAGAATTCTCTCCGTTTCTAAGTCCAACAATTTCTGCTGCAATTGAGCCAAGTGCTCCTTGGATGCTCTGGCCTGCTCATGTGTAGTACTCTGCTGTGACTGAAAAAGAGCCAGCTTAGCAGATGCCTGCCGGAGTTCTTCTTCAGACCTTTTAACATCTGCCTCTAAGTTTTCCACACGAGCCTGATGCTCTTTCAAATGCTTGTCCTTTTCCTTCAGAAGAAGCCCAAGTTGATTAATTTCATCTTTCAATGCCTTCTCAGTTCTCCGGATAGATATCTCTTGTTCTTTAATGATACTCTCGACTTGCTGCTGGTGATGGCTTTTCTGTTCATCTAGCTTGGCCTCTAGCTCCTGCTTTACTTTATCTGCTTGATCCTTTAGTACAGAAAGTTCCTCTTCTAGCCTCTCCCGGGTTTTTAATACTTCTGACAGTTCAGAAGACAATGATTCCAGTTCTGTTTGCTTCACATCAAGCTTTTCTAAAGTCTTTTCATTCATCTCTTCTATGTGGGCCTGGAAAAGACTCTCTTTATCTTTCAACAATGTTTCTTTTTCTTGTTCATGCTTTTCTCTAAGTTTTTCCATTTCAGTCTGATGCTGTTGCTTTAAGACGTGGAGTTTTTCAGTCCAAAGTGCATCCTGCTGATGCTGCAAGCTTTCCAATTCTGCCTTGTGTTTTTCAACCATGATTGTAATTTCTTTATTGTGCTTATTTTTTTCAGCTTCCAAATGAACAGCTAAATCTTCTGATTGATTTTTGCTTTCTTGCAAGCTTTTTTCCAAAGAACTTTCCAATTCAAGAATTCTCTGTTAATAAAAACAGATGTATTTTTATTAAAGTACAGACTTGCTTATTAGCAAAGATATACATGACATAACGTCTATACCTGTTTAAGGAGTAAAACTTAGAAAAATTACTCTATATATCATGCCAAACACTAGAAAGCACAAAGAATCTGTGCTCAATTCCTAAAGGAATCATGTAACAAATAAAAGATTCTATTTTAACACAACTTAAAATTTCAGATTCTTTCTACCTACTTGGGTAACTATTTCAATCACGCATATTTTCAAGAATATTCTGAATGGATAGTCAAAAAGAAAGAAATCATAAAGTAGATAATAATAAATATTGGTAGGAAGATGGGTTCTTTTCCTGCGTGTTTTTTAAGGCCTATTAACAGTATCCTATTACCTTCATAATTTGATTTTAGAAGATAAATAATTATCTGGTTTTTCCACTGCAAAAATTATTATTTAGACGATTTTTTGCAAAAAGAAGCTACTTATACAAATTTTACCAAAGATTACTGTTCACTCATGAAAATGTCAATCTTGACTCTAAAGGCAAAAGAACTAAGTAAGGCAGAGCCACATAACATCAGAACTGAAAAGGTCCTAAGGAATTACCAAATTCAATTTCTCCATATGTCAGGTGAAGAAATTAAGGTACAATTAATTTACAAAGCTAGCAAGTGGAAAAATCTAGGCCTCCGGAGTATCCTATCCATTCCCCTTCATCATGCCACCTTACATAAATGTTAGATATGGGAAACTAAAGTACAGTTTAGAACTATGGGAAAGAAGTGTGGTTCGTTCACCATATAAACCAAAGCAAAAGTCTAAATAACATCAGTTTATTCAACACAGGTCATACATTTCATATATTGTGGAGGGAAAGGCCAGACAGACTTAAAAATGCGCCCACTGAGACATACATATACATTTTTTCATATATATATAAATTTGTTCACCATTGTTTTAATATGGGAAAACTTTACATTAAAAGCAGGGCATTGAGGTGCCTACATTATAATAGAAACAGAGAATGACTTATATCCAGGACATGGCATGAGATGAAGCCAGGTCAAGTGTTGCCTACAAAGCAAGGTCACTTCCTAAAGATCAAGGGCAAGCAACCAAAGGGGTGGAGAGCTTGAGTGCAGAGTCAGAGTGGGTGGATGACAGAAACCCAGCCAGCTAAAGGCACAGTTGGCCACACCATGTAGCAAACACTAAAACCATTCACAGGAAAAGCTCTTATTATCTGAAAATGAAGTGCATGTATGTGAATCTAAATCCACTAAAACAAAACCTTCTTGACAACTTTACACTGACTGAAGAGATAACACTAGTTTCTATATACAAATAATTCCACAATCCTGGAACCCGAATATTATTTAAACTTACGGTTCTGTAAGTTTCTGCTTCTTGCTGAAGGTTCCGAAGTTTATTTTCACTCTCCATGAGGATTGCTTTCTTCTGCAACTCTAACTCTTCCAAGGCCAAAGATTCTTGCTGTTCTTTTTCTTGGGTGATCTTCATATATTCTGATTGACTTTTTTCCTGTGCCAAAAACAATACCACCTTAGACCCACATAAATCTTCAGCATTCCCAAAGCACTTCCACAGGAATGCTGTCTTTCATTTGGTCTGCACACCAGCCCTGTGAGGTAGGCAGTATCATTACCTCTCTCTTCCCATGCCCTAGTCTGCAGAAACAAAGCACTGTGACTATTCCAGTGTGGTCCAGCCGATATTTACCACAATTACTACTGAAAACAAAAACTTTGTTCCAGTAACCACACTACATCTGCTATTGTTTCCACTACTTAAAACATTTTGCAAAACATGGCTTAATGTGAAAGGTCCCCAAATTGTCACTACTTCTTCTCTGCACTCCAGAGTTTGATTATTTCAACTCTAGGCCAAGAAACTAGATTGTAAGTTTATATAATTTGTAAGAAAAACCTCATTAAAAGGAACCCTACATAGAAAACCGTATCAAAATCAGAAGATTACATGTGAATATATGGATTAGATCAAGGAAATATCTATAAAAGCCTACATAACTCTTCTCAGATGACCTGGACACTTTTATCACCCCCTCAATCCCGAAAAGCTTCTTCTTTGATTGCCCTTATCATATATCAACATCTGTATTGAAACTGTTTACTGCTTTGAAAAGAGAAGCTCTAGGGAGCACTTTTAACATTTAGTGGCTTTGGATTCCAATTAAGAATACTTAGCCATACCTATTGCATACAGTTCATGCTGCCAGCAGCAATATTTTCAGTTCACTACACTCTGGTGAAGTATATTGCTTTAAGGAAAGGCGTTGTGCCATATTATAAACAGAATGATAAGGGAATATTAGTTTCTAATCAATTTTAAAACATCATTTTAAACATACTATACTGTCTAATGTAAACTACATTTTAAATACATCTCTCTATGCCCATAAAAACAAAAGAGAACATTTTAATAGTCTGCTCAACTTTCACTATCAATACAAAGCTAACCTCTTAGAGGAACTAGATAGAAAGGGGAGTAGAAAGCGGCAAGTGCACATGCATGTGAGTGCTTCACGTCTATCTGTATCCTGCTTCTTTCCACTCAGAATACATCTGAGTTTATTAGTGCGGGAACACAGTTTTAACAAGGCCACTGTTCAAGCTGCAGTGTCCCCAAAGGCCAATTACTCCAGTATGAAAACACACAGAGGTTTATGACAGGAATTTTTTAGAGTAATTCCCGGCTTCATTTATGTCCTGCTTTGTTCTTTATTTTTATGCTCCTATACTATCCTATTAAAGTCTTAAGCATTCTTATAAACTACTTTAAATCCTTTTCTGGACTGAAGTGCCTGGCTGGTTCAGTCAGTAAAGCATGTGACTCTTGATCTTAGGGTCCCAGGAGTTCAAGCCCATGTTGGGGATAGAGTACACTTAAAAAATAATAATAATAAATAAGGGCACCTGGGTAGCTCACTCAGTTAAGCATCCAATTCAATTTCAGCTCAAGTCATGATCTCTGGGTCATGAGACTGAGCCCCGCATTAAGCTCCACACTCAGGACAGAGTCTGCTTGAGATCCTCTCCCTCTCCCTCTGCCCCTCCCCCAGCTCGTGCTCATTCTCTCTTAAACAAGTAAGATCTTTAAAAAATAAAAAAGAAGGGGTGCCTAGGTGACTCAGTGGGTTAAGCCTCTGCCTTCGGCTCAGGTCATGATCCCAAGGTCCTGGGATCAAGACCCACATCGGGCTCTCTGCTCAGCAAGGAGGCTGCTTCCCCCTCTCTCTGCCTGCCTCTCTGCCTACTTGTAATCTCTGTCAAATAAATAAATAAATAATCTTTAAAAAAAAGAAAAAAGAAAGAAGAAGATTAAAATTATAAATACTATTTCTCATCCTTTTGTACTTAAAATTTTTTAATTATATTATGGATAATAATTTCATATAAAAACAATCAAACTACATTTTTTGGCATTAACACTTCTTTATTTTGGCATTAATACTTCTTATGGTTACCTATATAAAAGGCTGTTCACGATTTGAAAAAAAAAATTTTTTTGGTTTTAAGCTTTCAAATGACACTATTCCCCAAAATCTTATCTTTGCTTTTCTAGGTATTATTTTGCTTAGTCCAGTCAGTAATTTTTTAATTTTATTTTATTTTTAAAAATATCATATGTATTGAAAATTACTACTGAAATTATTCCACTTAAAATGAAAACTACTTGGTCATTTTCATTTTTTCTTCTTTAAAATGCATTTCAGACTTTCTTTTTCAGACTTGAAACTCTGTTATATTCAGTCTGGTGAGTTTGTGGACATTTTTCCTGAGTTATGCAGTCACTGGTTCATGGCTTCAGCAAGCCTATCTTCCCCTTTACTTCTCCATAATCACAGCCTATTGCCAAGGTGAGAGGGATGACATACAAACAAATAAACTGGTTAATGAAAGCTTGTAGTTAATAAAATTTTCACATAATACCAGTTAGCCAGTTAAGCTCTGACAGCCCTCTTTCCTGCCTATATCCTATCCTCTCTGCACATTCAAAGGTCAAGGCTGCCAGTAGTCTGACCTCACGCTGAAAGGTAAGAGTGAGGAGATAACAACTTTATAAAGCTGCAAATTTTACCTGTAGCAAAAACAAAATAGGTACTTACAAGAGCTATCTTCATCTGCTCCTGAAACTGCCTTTCTTGGGTCTGAAACTTCTTGGTCAGTTCCTGCTCTTTGCTGGCCAGCTCCTCTTCATGAAGCTTCTGTAGTTTAGCAATTTGTTCTGAGGATTTCTGAAAGTCAACCAAATAGTTAAAGTGAAACATGTAGGATAAAATATGTAACTCTACAATTAAATAATACTTTATTACAATTCAATCATCAAGTCAATAGTGTAAGAGATAAAAATCAAAACATATTTCCCACATAAATCAAAAGTCACCAAAGTCTCAATAATTAAAAGAAAAGCCAATCAAGTATTGCTCATTTATTCTTTTTAAATTTTTATCTTTTTGAGAGAAAGTACACACATGCATGAACACGGTGGGAGGGGGCAGAGGGCAAGGGAGAGAATCTTAAGCAGGCTCCGTGCCTGACATGGGGCTTGATCTCATATGAGATCATGACCTGAGCCAAAATCAAGAGTTGGGCACTTAACCGACTGAGTCACCCAGGTGCCCCAAGTATTTCTCATTTAAGATAAGGATGGTTGTTGTTGCAGTAGTTAAGTTCTACTAGGCTGGAGCATTTCCACATCTTGCAGGTATGTTCCCCATCTATCATGACTGGGAAGTATAGGAGGAGGAACGAGGATACTCTCAAGGACGGCACTCCACTATGGTCAAGCTGCCCTGGCTATACCAACCTAATGACGCCTATGCTTCCATGCATATACTATTTATTAAAAAGTATTGGCCTTGTTCTTTCTTGGACAGGAAGACTTAATCTTATAAAAATGTCCAACCTCCCTAAATAAATCTAAAAATTTAATATAATTGAATAAAATTACCAACAGAATGGGGGGAGGGGCTCACCAGATAAAATAAACATCCAAGAACAGCCAGCACTCTTCTGAAAAATAAGAGTAATATGGGGAAGCTAGCAAATAATAGAACATATTATAAAACTGAGTAATTGTAACAGTGTAATACTGGCATGTGGTCAGGAGAAGCAATGGAACAGCACAGAGAATTCAAGAAAGAGACCCATATGTAGCACAATAATTTAGTATGAAATAAAGATAGGGTGTCCTACCAGAAGGGAAAACATAGATTATTAAATAAATGATTTGAAGACTATTTGGTAGTTATCTGGAAAAAAAATTAAAGTTGGATCCGTACCTCACTCCTAACACCAAATAAATTCCAGTTGGATCAAAGATTTAATAATAAAAAATGAAAGCATGGGGCGCGTAGGTGGCTCAGTGGGTTAAAGCCTCTGCCTTTGGCTCAGGTCATTATCCCAGGGTCCTGGGATTGAGCCCCGCATCGGGCTCTCTGTTCAGCGGGGAGACTGCTTCCTCCTCTCTCTTGCCTGCCTCTCTGCCTACTTGTGATCTCTGTCTGTCAAATAAATAAAATCTTTAAAAAAAAAAAAATGAAAGCACATAAGTGCCATAAGAAAGCAGAATTTTAAAATTATCTCAGTGAGAGTGCATTTTTAAGTCAGAACAAAAAGTCAGATAGCAATAAAGAAAAATTTCTCTGCATGCCCTCCCCTAAAATAAACCAATCCCAAAGCTAAAACAAATCATAAACAAAGTCAATTTTGAAAAGATGGGTGCCTGGGTGGCTCAATTGGTTAAGTGTTTGAGTGTCTTGGTCCAAGTATCTTGGTTTCAGTTCAGGTCATGATCTCAGGGTCATGAGATCATGTTCGGCTGGGTGGGCATGAAGCCTGCTTAAGATTCTCTCTCTCCCTCGCCTTCTGCCCCTCCCCACTCCTGAATATGCTCTCACTTTCTCTCTAAAAAAAAAAAAAGAGAGAGAGAGAGAGATAGAGACAGACAGAGGATTATTTGGACAAACACACTGTATGTCCAAAGAACTAATTCCTACTATAAGTGTAAAACACCTACAAATCAGTAAGACCAACAGTCCAATAGGAAACCAACCAACTCAAAGAGAAAAACTGCCAGTTCTTTTAAAATATATAACCTATGTTTATCATATTGACAAAAAGATAAGCACATTAAAACTACAATGTCAGGGTGCCTGGGTGGCTCGGTCCATTAAGTGTCCGTCTCTTGATTTCAGCTCAGGTCATGATCTCAGGGTCATGGGATTGAGTCCCGCATCAGGCTCCACAATCAGCAAAGAGTCTGCTTATCCCTTCCTGCTGTTCCTCCCCTGCTCGCTCATTTACTCTCTTGCTCTCTAATAAATAAAATCTTAAAAACAAAACAAAACAAAACAAAACTACAATATCATTTTTTCAAGCTGATAAGCCTGAAAAGATTTTAAAAAGCTAGGTAACACCATCCTTGTCAGTAACAGATTGCCTGTGAGAGTATAAACTGTCTTCAATAAGTGTGAAGCAACTACACAATAATTAAAAATATACATAATATTTGCCTAATATTCCACTTCTAGGAATCTATCCTAAAAAGACATACAGATAAACAAATATGATGAGATATTCACCATTTGCAATAGCAAAAAATTAAAACCTAAATATCCATCAGCAGATTTATTAAATTATGAAATATTCATACAGCAAAATCCTGAGTGGTCTTTAAAACAGATGTGGCATTTAAAAAAAAATGCAGCATCATTACCCATTGTCAATGATAAGGAAAATATTTAGCAGAAAAGCAAAACACAGAGCAATATATATAACATGCCATCTTTTGTGTTAAAAAATTTAAAGAAGAAGATTAGAAAATATAAAAGAGAAATTATATGCAGAGACTATCTCTGGTAAGTATATCCAAAAAGATAAAAACTCTTTTCCTATCAAAGTGAATTTCTTCCTATATCCTGAATTCATGAAATGGTTAAGGCCTGAAACATATATTAACTCTTCTTTACAATCAAAAATTATAGGAAAAGCATATGACTTATGTTTCATAATTGCTGTAGCCTGTCACAATCTAGAATTATTCTTACTTTCGTCACATCAACAACCTCCTGTTTCACCCGACTTAATTCCTGTTGAAGACTGCTGCGTTCCTCCTCCCTTGTTTTTTCAATAGCTTTTATTTGTTCATCCATCTCTGCCTTCATTTTTCTCCGTGATTCTTCTGTTTTTTGGGCTGTACTCAAGGCTTTTTCAAGTTCCTCAAAAGCTATAATGAAAACAGCAGAAAACAAGTATCTCAAGAAATACTATCATTAAGCTAAAGTGTTTCACATTCAATTTATGGGAACTAAGAGCAGCAGTAGCAAGACAGGTTAAAATAGTCATTTTGTTTTAAGCCAAGAGACATTTCTGAGCCATTCAACAAAGCCACAAGAAGTGTCCAGTTACTGAAACCAATTTGTCATTGAGTTCTGGATTCAGATCTTAAGACTGCTTACATGAACTGTTCAGGAGTTTGGAAAAAAATTAAATTATTAGGCTCCCCTCTCTCTCTACCCAAAAGTCACAAATTCAAAGAAATGAAGACTTGTTTCTACTTATGTATGATATAATTTCAACTGCTTTTTTGTTTGCTATGGAGTTCTTACCTATTATCAATAATTAGGTAATTATTATGTACTTACTAGGACTTTTTTAATAATAGAAAAAGTATTCTTTGACTAATACTATTTTTAAAAACCTCTTAGCCAATAAAAGAGCAGAATTTTTTTGTTTTTGTTTTACCACTTACTAGTTGAATCACATATTTAAACAATGTATTCTGAAATGAAACTTACAGTCTCAAACCAGGGTTGTTAACTAAAAAGAAATCTTTACCTGATTCAACAGTATATAGAGAGGCAAAACCAGCAGGGCATTCTTGTGTGAGATAAGAATTTAGGCCCTACAAAAACAATCATCGAGGGTACAGTAGTATGATCTTTAAGATCATACTACTTTAAGATGGCCAAATAGGTCACCCAACTTCCAACAAAATCAGATAGTATGGATACAACAGCTGGAACTTGGCACTGAAAATATGCGTATGTCTGTTTGTGTATATTTGTGTGTATATGTATCTGTGTGTATAGGCGTGTTTGTGTATGCGTGTGTGCATCCTACACACGCTCTCTCCACTGGCTAGTAATATGCTGTCAAAATCCTACCACTATTATCATCCTAGATTATTTTCTTTAGTCCTCACAGAAGACACCAGACTTCCCTTTACCATAGAGATAGAATATAAACAAAACATCAATTTTCAAGATGGGTTTCTAATCCTATCAAGAAACATATGTCCAGGGGAGACATAGTTCATTAATATATATAGTATTTTCACCCTCAATGGATAAGAAAGGTACAACTTCAACCTATGGCCTCTCAAAAAGTAAAGCCCTTTTACTAACCCCAACTTGGCTTAACTGATGGTGGACTGGGCACAGGAATTTCATACCTGAAGATAAGTATATGTTCTATAGAATATTCTTAGTGGTAAATTATATTAGTACAGAAAAAGACAAAAGAAAGGCTCAATTTTGGTAACAACTGGTAAACACAACTTACTCTGCTCAACACAAAAAAATAACTTCTCTAGCAACCATTTTTCTCTGATGTATTAAAAAAAAAAACCTGTCCAATTTATTCATTTTAATATGTCCAAAAGATAAAACTGATGCTCAAATAAGATCCAAATTACAAAGGAATATTAACTAGCTGAAATCATTTTTAAAGACTCCTGACCTAACTTTACTGATATTTGCCTGCAAATGCCAAGATTCTCAGACATAATTAGGATGGAAAATAAAATATTTACAGAAATTAGTTTCCTAACTTTTTAAAAATCAGTTTCCTAATTTCTTAGAAATAAGTCAAGTGATCAATTTTATAGAAAGAAATTCTATAACAAAGTGCTTACGGCTCAGTTTGAGCTGAAGGTTTAAATCTGGGAAACAGAAAAATGGGAAAAGAAATGACAATCTTTTTTAATTGTTGGATGTCACCATCATCTTTTCATTACTGTTATTTTCGGTATGTCAAATTGTATCTTAGGACTTTTTTGGCACTTCACAGAAATCTCTTAAAAATTAGGCTCTGAAAAACCTGAAGGTAGTTTTCCTACTCTTCCAACAAAATGGAGTTTTAAATGAAAAACTTCTCTTGATTAAGCAAAATAAAACAAAATGTATATAGGCAATACCAAGTGAATTTTCCTCATTTTCATTCTTAAAATTCCACAATCCAGTACAGTATAAAAATAGATGAAGTGCTCTCACTTTTTGAAACAACAAAAAAATCTACGTCACAAAGGTCCTACTCAGAAATAATTTTCCAATAATTAAGTTTTCTAGCCACACTCAGTAAATTTTAAAATACTCTCCTATATTATATTCTAATTTTAGTGTTTTGTCCACTGAAATTGTTCTAAGTCACTTGATTATCCATCATATAATGACTAAAGTAGGATATATCTCGTTCCACAGTTCCTTACATTTAAATTTAATCCTCTCTCCCACTTTCTGCTACCATGTCAGAGAACCACGTAATTTTATACGTAGGAGAAATCTTTGAAATAAAAAATTCAATATTCTCACTCAAATGCAAGAAATGAGGCATCCAACTTTTCCCTCAGATTGTCAACTTGAATACATTAGCTTGATGCCACAACTTTAAAATTATATTTAAGGAACACTCTTTACCTTGCATTACTTTTAAAAACTCTTAAGAATGCTGACATTGATCCAGCTCCATTGGGCAATAATGTATCTTAACTAAACCAGAATTTCTGAAACAATCAATTGCTGATGGCTTCTAACTCTCAACAAAATATAGCATGTTATACTTCTCACAGACACAGAAAAACTCAACTGTGCTCCACGTCCACCCTGCTTTACAGAAATGTTAAGTATGGCGGGGGCATTAAAACACATTACATACACTGACATAGAGAGAACATATTTCAAACTCATTCTGAATTCTACACTGTACCACAAATGAAACCATTTCCTTACAGGAAGTCTGCCTCCAACAATGAGTCCCATTTCAATGTTGAAGGAGAATATACTTAGAGTTTACTTACTAACCAGAAATGTCTCACCCTCTGTTCTTACAATAATCAGATACAGAAAAGTGGTGTCCGTAGCTTGTAATGCTCTAAAGATGAATTTCCTACACTTTCCAAAATGAAACTATTCTAAGATTTTACTGTGAGTGAAGAAGTATGTTGTGAATGTCTACATACTTTATCTTCCAATTACCAACAAAGGATATGTGAGTGGGGAGAAAGAAAGCGTGCATCAGCCACAGCTGACAAGTCCTCTGCCAACATGCAAGAGAGCACGGGAAAACTACAGTCACGACACACACAACGGGAAGGCGAAGCACGAACCGCTGCCAAATGTTGCAAGAACACACTGTGCTCTTCCAAAGCAAAATTCAATGTATCTCAGGCACTTTTTATTAAAACAAACAAACAAACAAACAAAACTTTGAAAATATTTCTAGGCAAAAATTTAATAAACCTTAGGAATGGTCCTCTGTCAAAAGTAAAATTGCAAGGGAGGCCTGTTATTGCTAGCTCCTCACTTTCCACTTCAGATGAGGTTCACTCACATCCATGGGGATTATAAAAATGGATAAATGCTCACCAGAATAAATGAATGAAAAGGTTGGCAATCTACAGCTCAATAATCAATCCAACCATTCATGCATCAAGCATTGACTGGATGTTTGCCATCTGCCAAGCATAAGCAAGGCATTGGGTGACATGAAGACAATTTTTCACAAAGACAGTTGACATAGTTAAAGGTGATGGGGAATTAACCTTAGGTAAAACTAGGAAGAATGTGATGTTTGCTTTCGGTACTTCCCCTCATCCTCAACATCCTTACCCACAGCAATAACAAATGCCAGAATTCTGAGATCTAGGGAGCGTTACAGTTTTGCTGCACTATCCCAGAGGACACTTTACTGTAAGGATAGTTAAGACCCATTTTTACTCCCTCTGCAAGGGAATAAACAGATGCAGAAGTGCAGAAAGGCTACCAACCCACAGATTAACTGTTGGTCCTAAGAAGCTGATTAATCACTTCAGGAATGAATAAATAAGCCAGCACACATGTCTTCATCCCAGCAAAAAAAAAAAACCAAAACCTGCTAAAATGTATGTTATTAAACTAAAGATAAAAACACAGGTAATACTAAAAAATGAATGAAATGCAAATTAACAGAGAAAGCAATAAAATGAATTTTGTTTATCAGAATTCCCACCCACCATCAATGCTCTTTGGTGAATAAAAACAAAAAAGTCTAGAGCAGCAGTTTTCAAAGTGTGGTCCAAAGATCCTAGGGCCCTGAGGCCTTTCAGTGGGTCTCTGAGGGCCTCTTTTTTCCAAATACATATCTGCATATCTGTATAAGGGCAGATTTTCCTTAAATATTTCAACCAAAATAACGTATCACAACAGACTGAATACAGAAGCAGGCGTGAAAATACAGTATCTTCTATTAAGCCGAACAATGAGATAAGCAAAAATGTAAAACAAGACTACTTTTCATACTAAATTTCATTTTGGAAAACACAGGTAATTTCTAATAAAAATATTTAGATTAATATGTAACAAGTTTATAACTTATTTTTTTAAATGAACTAAAAATGTTTTTCATTTCTTAGTTTTAATGTCTAATATGGTAAATATCACTGAATGTAACCCACATAAACAAAAGCTCTTTGGAATCCTCAGTAACTTTTAACAGTGCAAAGAGGTCCTGAGATCAAGGAGTGTGAAAACCACTTGTCTAGACTTTATAAAAATGAACATAATACTACCACCCAGTGGCACAAACCAGATAGTGCAATACTTAAATATAAATTGGGGTCTTCAAAAATTTAATATCACTTTTACAATGGAAATCTACATTTTAAACCACTTTCTGAAATTCATAACAAGATTCACTCTACAGATCGAACGCGCTTTGACTTTTAAAAATTTTACAGATCTATCCAAATTTTCACGTACTCCTTATATTAACCATGCAAATTTAACTATTGTTAAATACCTTAAAAACATCAGACTAATCTTGAAAATATTACGCTAAAGCTAAGTAAATTTAATTAAATTGAAAATGTGATTCTGAGGGCACCTGGCTGGCTCAGTCAGTTAAGTGTGTGCCTTTGGCTCAGGTCATGACTCCAGGGTCCTGGTATTGAGTCCCACATTGTGTTCCCTGCTCAGCGGGGAGCCTGCTTCTCCCCTGCCTGCCACTGCCCCTACTTATGCTTGCTCTCTTCCTCTCTTCCTCTCTTTCTCTCTCTGTTGGTCTGTGTCAAAAAAAAAAAATATATATATATATATATATATGATATATGATATATATATATATGAAATATATATATGATATATGATATATATATATGAAATATATATATATGATATATGATATATATATATGAAATATATATATATATGATTCTGATAGTGGTATTATAACAGCACTCTATAGTGAGAGATGGGAGCTACGCTTGTGCTGAGCACAGCTTAACACATAGTCTTGTTCAATCATTATGCTGTACACCTGAAACTAATGTAATATTGTGTGTCAACTTTACTCAAAAAAGAAAGTATGATTCTGTAGCAAAGAAATGTGTTCTTAATGCCTTCCAGCAACAGTGACACTGCCAGGGACGTAAGTGCAGGATGACAATGAATGTGAAAATACAGAGATGCACAGTTACTACTGTAAAAATATATCTAAGTACCCACAAACATATGGCTATTTAATAAATCACCTATAATGAATGAAAACCTAATTCCATTTGAAGTAACAAATTTTTCCATCAGGTATACATTTAGTGCCAAAATATGTACATATTACTTTTCTAACATGACAAACATAAATTCTACTTTGTCACAATTTTTTTGCCTGAGAAACATGGAATTTTCTTTATAAAGCTTATTCTAAGTACCCATGATAAGAAAAAAATAGCCCTTACCCCAGTCCTGTTCATACAAGGCTTGGGAAAGGCACCATGATTCACTTATTGGCATGTGTGGATGCACAAAAATAAGATGTTTTGTGAGACTTAAGACTCCAAGAAAACTCTGTTACATAAATTATCAGCAACTAACAAAGCACTTAAATACACATCTGATTTTTGTTTATTATATAAATATGCATAAATCTGACATATTACTTAAATACATAAACTCTATTTAAGAGGGCCCTTCAAATGTCAAATAAATATATTCCACCGAATGTCTTTGATATATCAGGCCTGTACTATACAAATGAATAAAAAACTTATTTCCTGCACAAACACAACATGGCAATAAAAAAGCAAAGAATGTTAGAGTTAATCTAAGTTTTTAAATGCAGCCAATCATATAAAACACACATGACTTAGGTGAAGAGAGGGTAAATGAAAGGGAAACAGGATTTATAAAAGATACTCTGGAAAACACTTTGGAAACTTTCCTAATCTAAATAGAATATTTTATTTACTTTGCATAAATTGTAGGCAAGAACATTTTATGGGGGGCAGGGGACTTAACACTGGTGTGGATTTTTGGTAATACTTATATACCTAAAACTAACCTACAAAAAAGATCAGAAGTCTATTGGCAAAAATTTATTCTGAGAAAAAATTCAAATATGGAATAAGCTGTATGATAGAGTTGTTAAAGTATTATTCATAAAAGCAAAAATATAAAATAATCTAGATGGTGATCAAGAGGAATATGGTTAAGTGATGTACATGCATTCTGACACAGCCATTAAAATGCATTAGTACTTTAGCAACACGTAAAAGTACTCAATATAATGTTAAATGGAAAAAAAAGCAGCATACAAAATTATATGTACAATAGAATTACAATAATATAAAAATAAGGATTGGAGTAAAGACTAAATGGAAGTGTACTGAAATAATAGTGATGTGCTTTCATTTTCTCTCTGTTCCAATGCTTTTGCAATACATTGTATTAATAACTAGATACATAAATAAACATAATTTATGTTTAAAATATAATTTATGTTTAAAATAACATAAATAAAGCTATCTCCACCTTTTACCCCACTTAAAACATATACATGCACACACACAGAACAGCCAAAACCTAGGACAAAATTTAGCAGCATTAACATTCTGCACCAGTGTTGCACTGAAGAGATAATATTCTAAATGATTAGTAATAATATCCGGCAACTAAAATATAGCATCATGATCTCGGGGTCCTGGAATCGAGCCCCACATTGGGCTCTCTGCTCAGCAGGGTGCCTGCTTCCCCCTCTCTCTCTGCCTGTCTCTCTGCCTACTTGTGATCTCTCTTTCTCTGTCAAATAAATAAATAAAATCTTTAAAATACAGCATTATGCACTAAAGCTGAATCACCAGACTTCTCTAAGTTTAAAATCTGGTTACTTGAAGATGTGGCCATCTGTTCTTAAGTGACACCTAGAAAGGAAAACTATCAACAACGGTAGTAAAATGTTTCTAACAAATATATTAGTTTTTGGTTTTCTTTATCCACTAAAATAAATAATTTTAACAAAACCAGACATGCCCAACAGAGAGTAGAATAAGTACTACATCTTGATACAGTGTCTATTGTAAAGTGGGCATGTCACCATATTCACATAGTTTCCATCTTTTAGGGTAGAACTGTTCTTTTTAAAATCAGAGATATTTAGGGGCACCTGGTGGCTCAGTGGGTTAAGCCTCTGCCTTCAGCTCAGGTCATGATCTCATGGTTCTGGGATCGAGCCCACATCGGGCTCTCTGCTCAGCAGGGAGCCTGCTTCCCCCCTCCCTCTGCCTTCCTCTCTGCCTACTTGTGATCTGTCAAATAAATAAGTAAAATATTTTTTAAAAATAATAAAATCAGAGACATTTAAATTTCCATGTCCTCCAACATATGGGAGCCATCACAGCTCATTTAGAAAAACTATGAGAACCAGTGCAATAGATTGTTTTCCAAGAAAAGTGGTGGGAAGTAGTGGGAAATGTACTTGAGCTGATTTTTACCACCAGAATAGGTGAGCCAAAAAAGTAAGTTGTCTACTGATGGCCACATGTCAAGAATTACTAAATATATCAGGGTTAAATTTTTACAGTTGAAAATTAATTAGGAGAGTTGATTTTCTTTTATAATTGTTTTACATACACAAATTTACTTTTGAAAATCTTTAACAACTACAAGCTTTAATAATGTTAATGCCATTAATGCTTCTTTCCCGTGGCCAGCTCTTGTATGTTTAGTCTTTGAATTTTAAATTCAAGAAAGAGAAAGAAAAATATTTCACAGAGGAACGGAATACTCCAAGAGACAGATTATGTTCATAGACTATGGAAACTCTACTTCTTTTACATAAAAAGACCTTTTCTTACTTTTAGCATTAAATGGGAATTTTTCTGTCAATTGGCATGTGCATTTTATACTTGAATTAAACATTTTATATTTCAAGAGTTTTTTTTTTTGAAGATTTTTTATTTTATTTATTTGACAGATCACAAGGAGGCAGAGAGGGAAGGGAAAGCAGGCTCCCTGATCAGAGAGCCCGATGCAGGGCTTGATCCCAGAACCCTGAGATCATGACCTGAGCCGAAGGCAGAGGCTTTAACCCACTGAGCAACCCAGGCGCCCCGGATCTTGTTCCCTCTTATCTGTATCAAAACTCATACTGAGCCATGAGTTCTGGATTGCAAGAGGATTTATTTTTTGCACTTTGTCTAAGTCTTTGTTCACAAACTAAACAAAAACAGCAAAAGTGCGATATTTCAAGAGTTCTGTTCAGACTTAACTACGATCATTAGATGAAATGCACTTGTTATGCAAGACCAGACTTCGTTATAGATTTAGAAGGCAGTATCTTCATTGTAGAAAGAGTCTAACTTTCTGTTACAGTCCAATAATTAGGACTACAAATATAATTCTTAAAATATCTATAAAACCATTTATAACTGTGTGATTCAAAGACTTTCCAAAGGTAATGTCTTTATTAAGTAACTAAATCATGATTCTCTCTTTAAGTATTTATTAATTTTTGATATTTCATGGCACTGTTAACAGAAAAGTTTCTCAACCTATAAGCTCTGAAATATTTACAAAAATACGGTTTTATGAAAATTCCATTTAAAGACAAAATACAATCATGTTCTGGAGAAGCAAGAGAAGGAAGGCTGTACTAACTAAGGAATTGACTAGAATGGGAGCCTGGGAAATGTTTAATCTACATGTGAAATAACTGTATTTTGTCTACCTTTTTGTCACTCACCTCTTTCACCTTGATATTGGGTCATGGATTTCTACCTCCTCACAAGATACATTCCAATTTTAAAAGAAAATTAATCCCCTAACCAACATTTTCTCTTGACTGGCTACATTAGTCAACAAAAGCAGCACTAAAAATCCAAAAGCTTGATATGAGAAGCTGAGACTATGCATTAGGTTTTCTATTCACCAAAACAAACCTGTTTAACAATGTCTCATATGCTTCAAATTGTTGCAGGTAATTCCTCAGAGATTATATTGAGAGTTGCTGTCAATTAATGCTCTCTGGAGGGAAATTGTCTTGGGTTTACTGGAAACAAATTTATTAACTAAATTTCCCAACCACTTATTAATAAAACAACTGCAAAGAGAATTTATGAGCCATTTGGTATCAACCAACTGGCTCTCTCATCTAGATCCATTTCCCAACTTAAACCTTACAAACTGGTTTCTAAAATCATTTCTCAAACTGCATCCTAGGAATCAAATCCTCACCAAAGTGGAAGACCTTTTTTAAAGTCTTCAACCTACCTCTCCCACTTCTGGAAATGCCTCTTATATTCTCCCCAAAGCATAACTACCCACAATTCTTATGACTTCTTGGGTAACATTTTTTCCCCTCAGTTATTGCTCTCTACCAAACTAAAGATCCCTATGGTTAAGAGCACAAACTCTGGACTCAGCACGCCTGGACTGAAGCCCTGACTCTACACTTACTCTCCGCGCATGAACGTAAGCAAGCTACTTAACTTTGAAGTTCTTTGGTTTTCCTATTTGTAATAACAGCACCTATTTCAAAGAAACTGAGAGGATTAAATACAAGCACACACACACACAAGTGAATACAAGTAAACCATTCATACCAGAGCCCTGCATTAAAAAACTAAATGCTACCCAGCAGGAGTAGAGAAATCATAAAGATCAGAGCAGAAATCAATGAAATAGAAACCAAAAAAACAATAGAACAAATCAACGAAACTAGGAGCTGGTTCTTTGAAAGAATTAATAAGATTGATAAACCCCTGGCCAGACTTATCAAAAAGAAAAGAGAAAGGACCCAAATAAATAAAATCATGAATGAAAGAGGAGAGATCACAACGAACACCAAAGAAATACAGACAATTATAAGAACATACTATGAGCAACTCTACGCCAACAAATTTGACAATCTGGAAGAAATGGATGCATTCCTAGAGACATATAAACTACCACAACTGAACCAGGAAGAAATGGAAAGCCTGAACAGACCCATAACCAGTAAGGAGATGGAAACAGTCATTAAAAATCTCCAAACAAACAAAAGCCCAGGGCCAAATGGCTTCCCGGGGGAATTCTAAAGAAGAACTAATTCCTATTCTCCTGAAACTGTTCCAAAAAATAGAAATAGAAGGAAAACTTCCAAACTCATTTTATGAGGCCAGTATCACCTTGATCCCAAAACCAGACAGGGATCCCATCAAAAAAGAGAACTACAGACCAATATCCTTGATGAACACAGATGCAAAAATTCTCGCCAAAATACCAGCCAATAGGATTCAACAGTACATTAAAAGGATTATTCACCACGACCAAGTGGGATTTATTCCAGGGCTGCAAGGTTGGTTCAACATCCGCAAATCAATCAATGTGATACAACACATTAATAAAAGAAAGAACAAGAATCATATGATACTCTCCATAGATGCTGAAAAAGCATTTGACAAAGTACAGCATCCCTTCCTGATCAAAACTCTTCAAAGTGTAGGGATAGACGGCACATACCTCAATATTATCAAAGCCATCTATGAAAAACCCACCGCAAATATCAGTCTCAATGGAGAAAAACTGAAAGCTTTTCCGCTAAGGTCAGGAACACGGCAGGGATGTCCGTTATCACCACTGCTATTCAACATAGTACTAGAAGTCCTAGCCTCAGCAATCAGACAACAAAAGGAAATTAAAGGCATCCAAATCGGCAAAGAAGAAGTCAAACTATCACTCTTCGCAGATGATATGATACTATATGTGGAAAACCCAAAAGACTCCACTCCAAAACTGCTAGAACTTGTACAGGAATTCAGTAAAGTGTCAGGATATAGAATCAATGCACAGAAATCAGTTGCATTTCTCTACACCAACAACAAGACAGAAGAAAGAGAAATTAAGGAGTCCATCCCATTTACAATTGCACCCAAAACTATAAGATACCTAGGAATAAACCTAACCAAAGAGACTAAGAATCTATACACAGAAAACTATAAAGTACTCATGAGAGAAACTGAGGAAGACACAAAGAAATGGAAAAATGTTCCATGCTCCTGGATTGGAAGAATAAATATTGTGCAAATGTCTATGCTACCTAAAGCAATCTACACATTTAATGCAATTCCTATCAAAGTACCATCCATTTTTTTCAAAGAAATGGAACAAATAATCCTAAAATTTATATGGAACCAGAAAAGACCTCGAATAGCCAAAGGAATATTGAAAAAGAAAGCCAAAGTTGGCGGCATCACAATTCCGGACTTCAAGCTCTATTACAAAGCTGTCATCATCAAGACAGCATGGTACTGGCACAAAAACAGACACACAGATCAATGGAACAGAATAGAGAGCCCAGAAATAGACCCTCAACTCTATGGTCAGCTAATCTTCGACAAAGCAGGAAAGAATGTCCAATGGAAAAAAGACAGCCTCTTCAATAAATGGTGTTGGGAAAATTGGACAGCCACATGCAGAAAAATGAAATTGGATCATTTCCTTACACCACACACGAAAATAGACTCAAAATGGATGAAGGATCTCAATGTGAGAAAGGAATCCATCAAAATCCTTGAGGAGAACACAGGCAGCAACCTCTTCGACCTCAGCCACAGCAACATCTTCCTAGGAACATCGCCAAAGGCAAGGGAAGCAAAGGCAAAAATGAACTATTGGGATTTTATCAAGATCAAAAGCTTCTGCACAGCAAACAGTTAACAAAACCAAAAGACAACTGACAGAATGGGAGAAGATATTTGCAAAGGACATATCAGATAAAGGGCTAGTGTCCAAAATCTATAAAGAACTTAGCAAACTCAACACCCAAAGAACCAATAATCCAATCAAGAAATGGGCAGAGGACATGAACAGACATTTCTGCAAAGAAGACATCCAGATGGCCAACAGACACATGAAAAAGTGCTCCATATCACTCGGCATCAGGGAAATACAAATCAAAACCACCATGAGATATCACCTCACACCAGTCAGAATGGCTAAAATGAACAAGTCAGGAAATGACAGATGCTGGCGAGGATGCGGAGAAAGGGGAACCCTCCTACACTGTTGGTGGGAATGCAAGCTGGTGCAACCCCTCTGGAAAACAGCATGGAGGTTCCTCAAAATGTTGAAAATAGAACTACCCTATGACCCAGCAATTGCACTGCTGGGTATTTACCCTAAAGATACAAACGTAGTGATCCGAAGGGGCACGTGCACCTGAATGTTTATAGCAGCAATGTCTACAATAGCCAAACTATGGAAAGAACCTAGATGTCCATCAACAGATGAATGGATAAAGAAGATGTGGTATATATACACAATGGAATACTATGCAGCCATCAAAAGAAATGAAATCTTGCCATTTGCGACGACGTGGATGGAACTAGAGGGTATCATGCTTAGCGAAATAAGTCAATCGGAGAAAGACAACTATCATATGATCTCCCTGATATGAGGGAGAGGAGATGCAACATGGGGGGTTAAGGGGGTAGGAGAAGAGTAAATGAAACAAGATGGGATTGGGAGGGAGACAAACCATAAGTGACTCTTAATCTCACAAAACAAACTGAGGGTTGATGGGGGGAGGGGGGTTGGGAGAGGGGGGGTGGGGTTATGGATATTGGGGAGGGTATGTGCTATGGTGAGTGTTGTGAAGTGTGTAAACCTGGCGATTCACAGACCTGTACCCCTGGGGATAAAAATATATGTTTATAAAAAAAAAAAAAAAAAAAAAAAAAAAAAAAACTAAATTCTTGCTCCTTGTCCCACCAGCAGCAGCGGCGGCCCATGCGCACTCCCAGACACTAGTAGCTGCAGTGCTGCGGCCGCTACTGCTATGACTCAATTTTCTGAAGAAATCAGCCACTCCGACGGATTTAACAACAGGCTTCTCTGAGGCTACTGACTCCTTTAAAAAACAATAGCTTGTTTCCCAAATTCTTATAAGGCAATTTCATTTGGAAAGCTCACGACTGACAAAATTCAAAGTAGGTAAGCAAACTCATCACTTCTCTCCATTCCTCAACTTCCCCATTTAGATTTCCTGTTCTGACTTCTCACTATTCATTCAGTCTCCTAAACTTCAAACCTTGGTGTCATCGTAGACTTCTATTATTTTTCTGTCCCTGCAAGTTGATCAGATGCCTAATTCTGCAGATGCTACTCTTCCTTTCTTTCCTAGATTCATCCCAGCCAAGGTGGCCAGAGCTCTCTAGTCCCTCTGGTCCCTAGTCCCTCTCTCGTCCCAAACACCCGGATTTCTGCCTTTGTTTTTAGGTCTGACTTCCCACTTCATTTCTTGTCTACATAAAACACTAGCTTCTGGGCGCCTGGGTGGCTCAGTGGGTTAAGCCACTGCCTTCGGCTCAGGTCATGATCTCAGGGTCCTGGGATCGAGGCCCGCATCGGGCTCTCTGCTCAGCAGGGAGCCTGCTTCCCTCTCTCCCTCTCTGCCTGCCTCTTTGTCTACTTGTGATCTCTCTCTGTCAAATAAATAAATAAAATCTTTAAAAAAAAAAAAAAAAACACTAGCTTCCATCACATTATGCTTTCCTATTACTGGTTTCCTGTTGCCTTGTATACCAAAGTCTAAGCTCCACCACTCCCCTTTTAAGATTTTAATAGTCAGTTCTTTCAGATCCAACTTTATTTCCCACTTGAGCAAGAACTGTTTGCTGCTAATTCACACATGCCCTCTAGTCACTGTGCCTGCGATGACCTTGTAGTAACTGGAATGTGTGCTGCCCCACCTCTCTGCTTAGGCCCATTCTGTTCATTCCTCAAGGCCCAACTCAAAACTCACACCTTCACCAACCTGAAATGTTCCTTCACTCTGCTCTCTCCTCTCTTTCCTGGCACTACTCATTATCGTACCTTGTGAAATACTATGCTGGTCTCCACATTTTCACAGCCTAGCATTTATTGTGTCAAAACATAATTCTGTTATCTTAAAAGGCTTATCTTATACTTTCTTTATACTCTCATATTGTTTGTTTACCCTTTTGTTTACCCTAGAGTATCTACCAATAAGGTTGCATTCATTTAATATGTACAATGTTGTGCCTATTGAGGAGTTCCAAAATTGTAAACCTGAATTTTGATACTCTAAGGCAGTAGTTAGTAAACATGTCTATAAAGGGCCAAACGGTAAGTATTTTTTACTTTTCAGGCTACATATGGTCTCTGTCACATATTCTTTTTTTCAACTACATAAAAATGTAAAAAGCATTCTAAGCTTGATAGTCCTACCAATAGGCCATGCATGGGCGGGATTTCACTATGCCATAGTTTACCAGCCCCTGCCCCCTCTAAGGAACAGGTCAGTATCTTATCTAGAATCTCTGTATCAGTATCAATATTTAACTAATTTTTCTAAATGTTGGCTGGTCAGCACTTTACATGACTTTTGAGTTCTAACATAAAACAAATAACCCCTGAGTTCTTACCAGCTCTTTCAGACTTTTCTTTCTGTTCCCGTAACTCTTCTCCCTGGGTAGTCATCTGTTTGATGCGACTGCGGAGTTGAGCAATTTCTTCTTCTTTCATTTCCAGGGTTTCATGCATCTGACGTTTTGTCTCTGCTATTACCATTCCCTAAACAGAAGTGCAGACACTAAAGCATTTGTATAACAAAACTGCACCATCAACAGCACATATCAAACTTACTTAAAAGGCAGAAAACATAGTATTTCTCACTAAGTACAGCAGAAGAATGATTTTAGTATTTCACAAACTAAAGTCTGTGTTCTGCACTCCATACTACACTACATAGTATAACAACACTGGTTACCTGGCAGATCAGGGTTATTTGTTAATACAAAAATTATTTTAATAGTAAGTTTAGTCTTTTAAAAACACATTTTAAAGAATTACTTTATACTCTTTCTATAAATATTGGATATAATTTTCCCTTAGTAAACAGTTTATAATAAACAAAATACAGTCTTTTGTACTTGGCTCAGGGCCACCACGAACTATGTTACTGATCTGTGCTGGGACATGGGGAGAGCCTCAGAGGCTACTGAGAGTGGAAGGTTACTGCTGCCACAAAGATGGGCCAAGACTGGTACAGATCAACCTGCTTTTTCTCTTGTGACAGTCTCTGGTCCCACTGCCACTCCTCACTACTATCAGTGAGCCACCCCCATTCCTCCAATTTGCTACCTGCTACTGTCTTCCCACTCTCTGGATAATCTACACATAATATGAAGGTCACTATGGGGGTAAAGGAATCAAATATTAAAACCTGAATCAGTCACTTGCGACTAACAAGAAACAGGGTAGTTTGACTTGTCTCTTGAAAAATAAGATTTTGTGACAGCTATTTTATGGGTCTTAAGATTATCACTTTACTTACAGGGTTCATCAAACCTTGCTTTAGGGTATGACTCTTTCAGATGGCTCATATTAATGGACAGATAAAAACCAGGTAAGTGGGGATTACACAAAATTTCAAAACAAGATCGCTGGCCTTCAGTTTCTTCAAAAACCAAATCACAATGGAGAAAAAGACACACGGAGAGAGAGAAAGAGGCAATGGAACCTATACATTAAAAGAAGTCTTAAGAGTCATATCAACCAATTACAATGAAAGAAACTTACTTAGATCTTGATTCATAAAAATGGAAAAAAGTATGAGACAAAGGGCAAATCTGAAACTGACAAGATAGTTGATGGTATTAAGGAATTAAGTTTTTTTTTTTTTTAAGATTTTATTTATTCATTTTACAGACAGAGATCACAAGTAGGCAGAGAGGCAGGCAGAGAGAGAGAGGAGGAAGCAGGCTCCCTGGTGAGCAGAGAGCCCGACGTGGGGCTCGATCCCAGGACCCTGGGAACATGACCCGAGCTGAAGGCAGCGGCTTTAACCCACTGAGCCACCCAGGCGCCCCAGGAATTAAGTTTTTAGATGTGATCATGATAATGTAGTTACAATTTTATAAAAGTAAAGAGTACTTTAAAACTACTTCAAAATACTTATGTACGAAATTATGAGATTTCTTGGCTTTGCTCTACAACAAAGTAAATTCTGGGTTGAGGATAATAAGGGCTGGGCATGTACAGATAAAACATTAGCCCTGAGATGTTAACTGCTGAAGCTGGGTGGTGAGTTCACTTTTTTTAAGTGGGCCTTCATGAAGTGTATGGAGTAGACTCCAGCAAAATAACATCACAGAATGAAGATTGCTAACACATTCAAAAGCAGAACAGTTCTGACATGTTCTTAATTGCATGGCCACTTAAAATACTATAGCTGCCAAGTAGCGTAAGGAAGAAAATGTGAACCACTGGAAGCTGCTTTAGAAAGAGAACCCAAGAATTTGGGGCTGAAAGACTCAGCCCAAAAGCGTTTGCCCATGAATTTTCAGTTGCCTCTGCTACCATAGCCACAGCTGCCGCTCTAACTGTACATTACCAATCTCACCTGAAATGAATCCCAAAATCCATTTGCAGAAACTTCTCTTTATGCTAATATAACACTACCACTTCTTCAGTTTAGGCAATTTATCTGAGAGATTAATCTGTTTCCGTTGAAGACAATACTTAATATTATTCACATTGAGTAGTGTCTTAACTATAAAAAATACAACTTTTCTCTAAAAAGTAGTTAGGTACTGTGAACAGATTTCTTTTTCAACAGTTATTCCAATCTATAAATCAAAATGCTGAGTGGGATTTAAAAAAATCACAGAGAATCAGCTTCACATGATACATAATTAACGGTAATCATTATTTAAATTTCAAAATTACAACAAAACGTTTTTCATGGAAGCAACTACAACAGCTTTGGCAGGCGAGAATTCTACCACTGAACCACCAATGCCTACAACAGCTTTGGAAAGCATAAGCCTTAATGCTTCTAACTGCTTCCAAAATGGAATTCTGGGGCCCCCTGACAAATTTTAGTATCATAAGGTTTATTGGTTTACCTTATCTTGTTCAAGCTGTTCAATTAAGTTCTTTGCATCACGCAACTGAGTGATAAGTTTAGTCTTCTCAGCCATATGAAGCTCCTAAAAAAATTTTAAAAATTCATTTCCATCTCTAATAAAGCTTCTCCTCATATGAGAACTCTAAACATTTTATCTAATTTAGGTATTTCTCAGTCCAGTAAGAGCAAAGTATACAGGACATCTGGAAAGGAAGGTGCAAGTGCTACGAAGCCCAGGGCACTTGGGAGTCGTCTCCATGCTGTCTGCGGAGGAAGGGGAAGGCTCCGCAGAGGAGGGAGATGCAGGCCACGCTGGGACCTGTGGATCTAGCCTTACAGGGTTACATAAACCAAACTCATTTGCTCTTTTACCTTCATCTTTTCTAGCTCTTGGAGCCTTTCATCTAGTTGTTCTTGCAGGGCTTCTTTCTCACTGGTTAACAGCGCACACTGTTCCTTATGGGACTGAATTGTTTCCTTACATCGCTGCAGAAGATTCTCTTGCCGCTTAACTCTCTGCTGAAGTACCTCCAGTGTTTTAGCAGAAGCTCCATCTACCACTATCAACAATAAAGCAGCAAAAGCAGGGGTGGTCAGTAAGGAATAGAAGGGCTCCCTGGGAACAGTTACTCCGTTAGTACACAGGGGTGTATTCTCACCCCAATGCTCTGCTATCCTCTGAGACGAAGAAGGGAGGGCTACCCTGCCCACTCTCAAGTCTCACCATTTGGATGATCTGTATCCAAAGAAGCTGAGGAGCACAGTCACATCCCTAGGGTTCAGCCCCGCCCCAAATGGCACAAAACCCTCAGTAGTCAACTAACATTAACTGAATTCGCCCTGCTTAGAAGACAGTTTGATGACCATCTTTTGTTATCCAAAAGTGCCCTCTGTGTCCTGGCTCCCACCACAAAAAGATTAATAAAGAATTTTTTCCAATGAATTCTAATCTGTCCTGAGAGGAGTGACTGGTTAAGTACAGCTTTCTACATTCTCCATACATTTATGAGTTAAGTTTTCATACCCCAAGGGAATCTCAGGACCCTTTGCAGCCTGGTTACTTAGATAGCTGCTCAGCACCTTGCTCTGGCTCTGGCTGGACTAAAAGTTTATCATAAATATCTTTGAGAGAAAAAGCCAGTAAATAAAAAGTGGGAATTTTACTAAATATGTGCCTTAAAGCCTCAAAGAGTATGGAAGCTGTAACTGGATTTTGAAACAAAATTTAGCTATTTCTTCCTTTCTAACTAGAAAGCAAATAATAAAATCAGATATCTTTGAATGTAGAAGTATGTAAGTAGTATTATAACGGAAATAGCCAAACAATGAAAAGAGCAAATTCATTAATCTTAAACAGAACTGACCTGTTTATATGAAATCTAGCTACTGCTATCAATAGAATAGTGTAATATAATGAATTTTAGTATAAGTGCTGCTGAAGAGAACACTAGAATGAATTGTAATTACAATGAAAACATGGTGCTACTCACAGACTTTCAAGTTTTAAAACAATAACTTAGCTTTGTTCTCTTGAAGAACAAGCCAAGAAACAAAACGACAAAAACTCCTGCATCTTCCTGGAGGACACTTCCACCTCAGCCCACATCATGCCCTGGAAACTGTCAACATCCTTCTCCAGTTTTTAATTTAACATTTGGACAAGATGAAGCTTACCTACTGGTTCTATATCACTGTCTGTGTTCTCTTTAGAGACACCTTCAGCCTGTGGTTCCATCTGAGGGAAAGGTTTAGGTAAATCAATATTCATCGGGCCATTTCGTAACCGCTGTTTCAGCAGAGAAACCTGAAAAAGAAATGTACCTTAGGAAAAAAAATGAGGGGCACCTGGGTGGCTCAGTTGGTTAAGTATCTGATTCCAGGTTTTGGCTCAGGTCATGATCTCAGGATTGTGAGAGTAAACCCTGCTTCTGGCTCTTTGCTGGGCATGGCGCCTGCTTAAGATTCTCCCTCCCCTTTGTGTGGACCCACCCCACTCAACTCTCACACACTCACTGTCTCTCTAAAATAAAGAGAGAGAGAGAGAGAAACTACACAGTAGTACTTTCTTTAAAGCACAGAGGGGACAGAGCAAAAGATATTCTTTTTCACTATACTAGGGGGAAAAATCAAAATAAAATGTTTACTCCCAATGCAGCTGATTTTATATTTGCTATTTTCAATGATATCATAGTTAGCCAAAAGACACAATACATTAAAAAATTATACTGAAATATAACTAAGGAAAATCAAGAGTTTTAAAAATAGGCCATTTTGTAACATCTGGAACTTATGAGATATCCTATCAAAACCCCTTAATTCTTCTTTATCTATAAATGCCACTCTTTTTCTTTTAATCTTTTACCTGAGTCTGGAGAACACTAATATGCTGATCTTTTTCCTCTAAAGATGCATCAAACTCCTCTTGGAGATGCTTTTTTGCTTGCTGATCCATTTGGAGCTCCTAAAACACAAAGTTTTATAAGTAGTTTTCAATAAAAAACAAAAATACAAGCTTGAAGCTTTCAAAGTTTAAGAACATGATCAATCCAGATTTGCATTTTTCTTAAGACAAGGCATCAACATAATAATTAGAGAAGAATCAGCAGGTAAAACATTGGTATTAATCCCAGCGGGTAATTTTGGTCCTTAAATAATATGAGATCCAAGAAAAGAAAGTGCATTTTTAGAGCTGTAATGACTGCTCTGTAATGATAATGTGGAGAGGATAAAACAATCAATTAAGATTAAAAAAAAACTTTGGGGCTCCTGGGTGGCTCAGTGGGTTAAAGCCTCTGCCTTCGGCCCAGGTCATGATCCCAGGGTCCTGGGATCGAGCCCCACATCGGGCTCTCTGCTCAGAGGGAGCCTGCTTCCTCCTCTCTCTCTGCCTGCCTCTCTGCCTACTTGTGATCTCTGTCAAACAAATAAATAAAATCTAAAAAAAAAAAAAAAGATTAAAAAAAACTTTATCCTACTTTAAGACATCTTACTACTTGTGCTACCTTATATGCACTTGATCTGAAACTACATTATTTTATACGATAGCCATAGCCAATAGAAACTTTCTCCTCCCAATACACAAAAGCAGTCAATAGCCAAAGTCAGAAGATTCCTCCTCTGTAAAAATTTTTTAAAAAGGCTGAACTAGTTGACCACCAAACAGAAAAATTCCAAGTTCCCGAAATTACTTAGAATGTTAATTTCTTTAGGTCATTAATGACCCTTTCTCACTAAAACACTAAAGCACTAGCTGTCCTCTATTCTCCCCCACACCAACACTGCCCCAAGATCCCATTTGTACTGTTCCTCTCACTAAAGACTCCTGGCTCAAACAGCAGTAGTCACCAAATGCCAGTCTTTGAATCAGGACAGGACAAGAATGAAGTCTACACTGATCCATGGTGAACAAGCAGAAAGCCAACAGAGAGAGTTTTTCTTTCATTTAAACAACTGTCCTCTACTCTGAGAATATGTCCTTCCTAGTCTTTTTTTGTTATTAAAAAAAAATTATTTTTCAGGGCGCCTACCTGGCTCAGTTAGAAACGCATGTGAATCTTGATTCCGGGATCCTGAGATGGGTATAGAAATTACTTAAAAATTAAAAAAAAAAAAAAAAAAAACCCACAAACTTTCTTTCATGAAATAATGACAACAAAAGAATTTGGTTTCTTCTTCTCAACATCCTTACTTGAAAAAATAAAAGTCTGCAGCTCTGGGGTGCCTGGGGCTCAGCTGGTTGAGCGTCAGGCTCTTGGTTTCAGCTCAGTTCAGTGGCAAGTCTACCTGAGATTCTCTCTCTCTTCCTCTGCCTCTGTCCCACCCCCACATATATTCACTCTCTCTCAGGCTTGCTCTCAAATAAATAAATAAATAAAATTTTAAAAGGAAGTTTGCAGGACTATGACAATTCTCCTTTCCCCCATATCCAGAAGGAACCAGAAGGTAGTTTTTCAGTCCATGAAATCCGTAAGTCTAGAAAGCACTGTTCTTTATGACTTTGCACAGAACAATTCTTTAGTATAAAACAGCTACACATCTCCTGCACATCTCTTAAAATTCATTTCTTCTAAATAATTTTTCTACATCCTACCATACTAGACTCTGTTACACACCATCCTTAACAACAACAAAAATTCCTCAATTTATATGATGATTTTCAGGCTTTAAATAGTTTCATCTCCCCATGTAAATACGAAGTCGTTGGATGCAATGGCAGCATCTTTTTTTTTTTTTTTTAAAGATTTTATTTATTTATTTGACAGAGAGAAATCACAAGTAGGCAGAGAGAGAGGAGGAAGCAGGCTCCCCGCTGAGCAGAAAGCCCGATGCGGGGCTTGAACCCAGGACCTGGGATCATGACCTGAGCCGAAGGCAGCGGCTTAACCCACTGAGCCACCCAGGCACCCCACAATGGCAGCATCTTATAAACCTTTCTTCTTCTCTCTCCCCCTGCTATCTTAGCCTATTCTACCATTAAGTACTCCATAAACAGTAAAGACTACAATTACTAAGGAACTTAAGAACTGTCTACTTATATCCCAACTAGAGCCCACAGGCTGGCTAGCCAACTGTCCAACACTTTCATGATAGTGATCTCACTAGCTCTAGAACTAGACTCTACTATCTAGAGTCAATTCCTACTTTAAAAATTTCTTCTGATTAGACTTTAAGTGTATGTCTATCCTATTTCAACTTTTTAGCACAATAATAATAAATGGCTATCTAATACTACTAAATATAACAACTAATTCAATAATGTTCCTTTTGTAACCATTCAGACTATTTCCAAATTTTGGAAACCCTGGAATTAACATTTTTATGCATATAATTTGCAAGGTCTTTCTGTTTATATCCTTAGAGAAAAATCCTGATATGTAGAATGCATCAAATACATTCACTGTTTAACTATTTTTTATCTCGGCCCTATGCTACCCACTATGTTCATATGTGTTTCAAGCCGCAAAAAAATGAACCCTCCCTCCCTGAAGTTAGCTTTGAGAACAGCAGTTGCTCATAACCAGCTACACCTGGGTGAACCCAGAAAAAGAACATACCATGCATGGATAGAAGGACAGAGAAAGGAGGAAATAGCTAAGACAATGTCTTCATTTATTCCCCATTTAACTGGCCTTAAAAGGAAATCAGAGAACCCTATCTACTTAGATGAGGTCACAATTTTCATAGCTTCTCATAGTATGATATTCCTATTTAATACCTGTTGATATTAAGATTAAAAATCAGGCGAAGGGGGCGCCTGGGTGGCTCAGTGGGTTAAGCCTCTGCCTTCAGCTCAGGTCATGATCCCAGGGTCCTGGGATCGAGCCACGCATTGGGCTCTCTGCTCAGCAGGGAGCCTGCCTCCCCCTCTCTCTCTGCCTGCCTCTCTGCCTACTTGTGATCTCTGTCTGTCAAATAAATAAATAAAATCTTTAAAAAAAAAATCAGGCGAAGAAAATTACAGTGTATCTGCTGGATATGTTTTTACTTACCTTTTTACTTCTTTATCTGATTCATTACCAAATATCTAATATGCTAGAAATTAACAGAAGACATAATATTTGCCTATACAGAACTGTTGTTTTGTTTTGTTCCCCAGAAAATATTAGGAGAGATGTTCATGGATTAAACTCATGCATATACTCATAACAACATGAGGAAGATATAAAATACGAAGGACTATTTTCTGAAAAAAATTTTTTTTCTTTTTACTACCCCTAGTATTTGTTAGTTGTTTATTTATAAAGGGAAACTATTCCATAACCAAACACAGGTCAGTGACAAACTTCCATGGAACTCAACCCAAAGAAATTCTTTACATTCCAGAATTATTTTACACCCTGAGAGATACAAGTCTTCTTCATCTCCTCAAACTCTTTCATGGAATCATAATTTCTGTAGAAATCTGCATATGCCTTCTTTCTTGCTTTGGCCACAGCAAACTTACAGAAAGCTCCTATCCCCAGGGATACAATGAATGCTCCAACAATATCAAATCACAGTCATTTGTCCAGAAGGTCTCCCATCTGAGGTTTTGTCAAAGCACTGGAAGTCAAGGTAGTTATTCTCAACACCAACCTCAAACCTAACATCTTTCCTGATGCCTTGACTAACCTGACATAACAAAATAAGGAACATTATACTGTTTTGCCCCAGTCTAAGTCAATAAAATACTAACGAAACAGTATGTAACTTCTATTCAGACTTTAATTCCAAAGAAACAAAACATTTTATGACATATAGCACTCTGAATGTTTAAATACTAATCATGATTTAATGGGTTATACTATTTAGTTGAAGGAAATTTTTTTTTTTTTTGTGAACAAAATTTAAAATACCCAGACCCTCACTTATCTACCTAGTACTCACATATAAATTACTGAATAAATCTCTGTTCATGTAACCACAACCAGGATTATGGTTCAGAAATATATCTTAGCTACTACAAAAACGGTATAGATATGCACCGAAAGGCAAATTTACTACATGGCCTCTAGACCCCTTATTTCTCCTCCTTTCCCTTATTAACTGTCTCCTGGCCATTTCATTGATTATAGTCTTGACTAAAGGCAGTGTGGTAGGCAGAATATGGCCCCAAAGATTCTAAATCCTAATCCTGGAAACTGGAACATATTAGGAGAATTTGCAGATGTGATCAAATTAAGAGCTTTGAAATAAGGAGATTATCCTGGATTTGGGGGCCCAATCTAATCACATGGGTCCTTAAAAATGAGAACCTTTGCCAACTGAGTTCAGAGAGAAGGGGAGGAGTGATTATGGTAGAATGGCAGAGATGCAACACTGATAGCTTTGAAGATGGAGGAAAGAGGCTATGCATCAGAGGATGCAGCAGCCTCTAGAAGCCGGAAATGGCAAAGAAACAGACTGTCTCCTTGAACCTGCATTAGGGAACCCAACTGACACCTTAATTTTAGCCTGGTAAGACTTGTGTCAAATTTCTGAGATTTGTGTTGTTTTAAGCCACTAAGTTTGTGGCAATTTGCTGCAGCAGCATAGCAAACTAATACAAGTAGGCAGCTAATAAAAAAGAACTAAAACTTGTCATTCTGTGGCTCTGACAAGTACGTCCTAAGAGGGTTTTCTTAAGGGTTAAAAGGGAAAGAATACATATGTAATGGCTTATGATCTAACAGTATAGTATGGAAAAAGATTTTTAAAGGTGGAAAAACAAATAGCATATAAAAATTTATTTAACTAATATCAGTAATCATAATTGATGGTGATAGTATTAGTATTGTTATTCTAAGAGTGTTGTGTTTATAATGCTGGAATAAGGCAAATGAGTAATTTTGGGTCTTCTCATTTATCTTCAGGTTCTTTAATAGATGGCCTATAAGGAAAAGGGATGCAGGGGGAACATATAGAGTTAAGGAGACTTAAAAGATATATCAAAACAATTTTTATAAGGGCAAGACTATAGTACCTAGAAGCAAACATTTCGGTGATAAAACCTTAGAGATACAAGGAAGCACAACAAAAGTCAGTAGTTATTTTTGGAGAAAGGGAGGTGCTGTGACTGGATTGGGAAACACAGAGAGACTCTCAGGGTGACTGGCAACACTCTATTTCTTGACCATGGTGGTTACAATAGTGTTTACCATACACATATGAGCTATATATTTTTGTACACAATTTTCTATATTTGTTGTACTTTACAATTAAAAGGCATCACAATGTTTAAGTGATACAGCAACACCACAGAATCCTACCCTCTAGCCAATATAAGCCAATAATTTCCATCCTTCTCAAGACAGGAGCAAAAACAAGTCAAGTATGATTCCAAGTGATATATATTTGCCTGAACTATAATATGTCACTGTAAAAATTACCTCCCAAAATTACAAGGAACATAATTTTTATTTAATTTTATCAAGACTGTTGGTTAGGAAAAATGAAAAGAAGCCTCAAATACCTAATAGAAGAGACAAGTTAGCCTCAAAAGTTGCCACTGTCAGCTGGCAACTGATATCCTGCTGCTAAACAAGGCATTCTTATGTCATAAATTCCACCAGCATATATTATAGAGAAATCACAGAAATAAAGTCCATAAAAGTCGATCTCTGGCCTTAAGCATTGGGCTGTTTGGTTTTTACTACAATTAACGAAGTGTATATGAAACTATCCCAACAAGTTTAAGAGTTGTGATAAATATGAGAAATTGAATTCTCAAAGTATTTATCACTACAACTTACCTCTCTTAACTCTCCAATTCTCCGAAGTGCTTTATCCTGACTCTGACTTAATATACCCTTTAATTTTAAAAAGAAAAAAAAAAAAGCTGGTTCAAACAACTGCATGACATAGTAATGAAAAGCAAGTAAAAAAGAGCACATGTCACTGAACTTTATACATTCTTTACACTGGGACTGGGCAACCACAGTTCTCTACCGCCCCTTAGTGGTAAAATTACATACATCTAGAAATAAAAATCCAAAGACCATTCAGAGACACACAAACAGGGTACCCCCAGACACTAGGAGTAAGTAGGAATAAGATGAACTTTTTGAGTATGAATTTATGGACAATTAATAGAATGGATTAAATCAGAGTTACCCTCCATTTCAAAAGACCTTATGTTTAAGAAAACATTGTCAAAAAAACTAAAAACTATTTGTAATAACTTAATTTTTTTATTAACATATAATGTATTTATTTGCTTCAGGGGTACAGGTCTGTGAACCATCAGTCTTACACAATCCACAGCTCTCAACATAGCACATACCCTCCCAAATAGACATAACTCAGCCACCTTATCCTCCCCCTCCCCCTCAGTAACCCTGTTTGTTTCCTGAAATTAAGAGTCTCTTATGGTTTGTCTCCCTCCTGAGTTACTTTTTATGTCATTTTTTTCCCTCCCTACCCCCCACAGCCCCTTCGCACTGCCTCTCAAATTCCTCATATCAGAGAGATCATATGATAATTGCCTTTCTCTGACTTATTTTGCTTAGCATAATACCCTCTAGTTCCATCCACGTCATTGCAAATGGCAAGATTTTGGGTTTTTTGATGGCTGCATATGTAACAACTTAATTTTCACACTTGTTATGGACAATGAGAACACTGAATCAGCAATAAATAACTGGTGTTACCCTTCTGAACTGATAATACTCCAGACCAAAGCCAGGAAGTTTAATGTTGTACTTAATGGAGATTATTTATGGCAGATTAAATATTTTAAGATAATGTACATGGGGAAATTAATTTTACCAAAACTCACTTTCTAAATAACTTTTTGTTATGTAATTAACGTCTTTAGATGGGACAAAATGCTAAACTCTTTAAAATAACTTTTACTGTAAAAAAAAAAAGACTATATTTTTATGCATGATTTTCTATATCTCTTAGCATTAAAAGATTTTAAAACGTTTATGATAAGTGATACAGCAGAGATACAGAATGCCAACACCTAACAAATGTAAGAACATAATTCTCCATCCTTCTCAGGACAGAAGCAGAAATTAATAAAGCATTATTTTTTTTAAATGACAAAGTACATCTTAATTTTATTTTAGTTTTTTCAGTGTTCTAAGATTCATTTTTTATGCACCACACCCAGTGCTCCATGCAATATGTGCCCTCCTTAATAAAACATTATTTTAAATGATAAATATTTATATATCTTAGCACAGTAAACTTATGACACTGTTCAAAGTAGAGTGGATACTTCCCTTTAGCTCTGACCTGTGAATTATCACCTGGGATACCCTGGTGGGAAATGTCTAGCCACGGAACAGGGTGACTGGGGGGTCGAGGTGGGTCACCCAGAAGAGCTTAATAGCTTCCGCTCTTTCCACATACATGACCAAGAGCTTTACAAGAAGCATCCTCAGAAAAAAAGAGAGAGGATGCTTGTATTCACACCTTGGTAGAATGATAAGGAACAGAAATGTCTGCAGGTATTTCAAAAACAGAAGGGAAAGTTTAGGAAGGTTGTATGTCCCTAGCCCTAAAACAAAGATACAACCTGCAGATCGAGACACTAGAGCATGTTTGAAAGAGGCAAACATGCCTTAAATCCAAACTTCTTGAACACTGCAGGGATTCAAAACTCAAAAAAGCCCATCCCTACCAGAGGTAAAATCTCTGGGCTTTTTCACTCACTCTCTTTATTAAAATCCCCAGTAGTAAAATACATTAAATACATCGATCACATGGAGAATTATTAAAAGTAAGAATATATGCTGATATCCAAAATCTATAAAGAACTCAAACTCGACACACAGAACAGATAATCACATCAAAAAATGGGCAGAAGACATGAACAGACACTTCTCCAAAGAAGACATACAAATGGCTGACACATGAAAAAATGTTCATCGTCACTAGCCATCAGGGAGATTCAAATCAAAAACCACACTGAGGGGTGCCTGGGTGGCTCAGTGGGTTAAGCCTCTGCCTTCAGCTCAGGTCATGATCTCAGGGTCCTGGAATCGAGTCCCGCATCGGGCTCTCTGCTTTGCAGGGAGCCTACTTCCTCCTCTCTCTCTGCCCTGCCTCTCTGCCTACTTGTGATCTCTCTCTGTCAAATAAATAAATAAAATCTTAAAAAAAAAAAAGAAAAACCACACTGAGATACCACCTTACACCAGTGAGAATGGCCAAAATTAACAAGACAGGAAACAACAAGTGTTGGAGAGGACATGGAGGAAGGGGAACCCTCTTACACTGTTGGTGGGAATGCAAGTTGGTATAGCCACTTTGGAAAACAGTGTGGAGATTCCTTAAGAAATTAAAAATAGAGCTTCCCTATGACCCTGCCATTGTACTACTGGGTATTTACCCCAAAGATACAGATGTAGTGAAAAGAAGGGCCACCTGTACCGCAATGTTCATAGCAACAATGGCCACAGTTGCCAAACTGTGGAAAGAACAAAGATGCCCTTCAACGGACGAATGGATAAAGAAGATATGGTCATATATACAATGGAGCATTATGCCTCCATCAGAAAGGATGAATACCCAACTTTTATAATCAACATGGACGGGACTGGAAGATATTATGCTGAGTGAAATAAGTCAAGCAGAGAGAGTTAAGTATCATATGGTTTCAATAACTTGTGGAGCATAAAGAAGAACATGGAGGACATGGGGAAATGGAGAGGAGAAGTGAGATGGGGGAATTTGATGGGGAGACAAACCATGAGAGACTGTGGACTCTGAGAAACAAACTGAGGGTTTTGGAAGGGAGGAGGTGGGGATTGGGTGAGCCTGGTGGTGGGTATTATGGAGGGCACGTATTGCATGGAGCACTGGGTGTGGTGCATAAACAAAGAATTTTGGAACACTGAAAAGAAATAAAATAAAAAATAAAAGGTTGCTCTGGGGAAAAAAAAAAAGTAAGGGTCAGAACTATTTTACTATAAGTCTCTAGTTTTTAAATTATGAATGAATCGGGGCACCTGGGTGGCTCAGTGGGTTAAGCAGAGGCTTTGGCTTGGGTCATGATCTCAGGGTCCTGGAATCGAGCCCCACATAGGGCTCTCTGCTCAGCAGGGAGCCTGCTTCCCCCTCTCTCTCTGCCTGCCTCTCTGCCTACTTGTGATCTCGCTCTCTGTCAAATAAATAAAATCTTTTAAAAAAATTATGCATGAATTAATATCACAGCCAAGATATCACTTACTTGTAACTTTTTCTTCTCTCTCTGAAGAGTCTGAAAAGCTGTAACAAGCTAAAATAAAGACAAAGTCACCAATAACATCAGTCATTCCTAATATTCTAAATTCTGCTAAAATATCTTTATAAAAGTAAAAATAATAAACAAATCGGAAGAATCCTTTTATAGATAATTCAACCTAGTTAGATGCACATACAATCAAAACAAACATAAGAAGTAAGTTTCTGAAAAGTAAAATGTAACTTGACTACAAAATTAAGGTATTATATCTGTACATGATCTCACCTCAGACACATACGTCTTTAAATTTCACTACTTAAGGGCACCTGGGTGGCTCAGTCAGTTGAGCATCTGATGCTTGGTTTCAGCTCAGGTCATGATCTCAGGGTCGTGGAACTGAGCCCCATAATGGGCTCCACACTCAGTGGGGAGTCTGTTTGAGAGTCTCTCTCTCCCTCTCTCCCTCCGGCACCCCCTCCCCCACTGCTCGTACTCTCTCTCTCTTCCTCTCTCTCTCTCAAATAAATAGAATATTTAAATTTCAGCACTTAATTACGAATGGGGTATGGATTAAAGCATCCCCAGGGAGCTTGCTAGGAAGAGAAATTTTGAGGTCCCACCCCAGACTAAGTGAATGAGACTAGGGGTTGGGGGACAGGATACATGTTTATTTAGCAGGTTCATCAGGTGATTTTTTGGGCTATTACGCACAATGTAATTAATCTCTAAAGTCTCTGATTATAGGAACTATGACTACGGCTGGGTAAAAATCTGAGGAAGGGAACTTATAACCAACAGATGAAAACTGGTAATTTTGGTCCTAAAGAGATGTTTAAATATTTAACCCCAGTAAATAAGATACTTGAACATTCTAGCACAACCTGATGAAATTATGGATTAACCAATCTTTTAACTTATTAATTAGCATTATTCCTCTGAAAATTAGGCACATGGCTCCACTGAATTATTTGGACCCACTTCAGAAGTATGAGAGGACTCTGAAGACATAGGCTACAGCTTTAGGGGAAGAAGTACTTCCCTATTCTGAGCCTTGCCTTTCCCTTGGAAGGTTGCTGTGTGCCACAAACACATTTGCTGATGTCTTGAGTTGAGAGGCAGGCAGCAATGGAAGGTGAGTCCGGCAATAAAGAAGAAAAAAGTTCTGCCAAAGACCATGATCCTCTTCCTCTTATTACCTTAACATATGTATTCTTATTACTGGATAGGAAAATGGTACTCAAAAACCAGGGAGTAGGACAGGTGGAAGAGCAGCCCAACAATTAGATGTCACTTATAGCACCATGTTATCCTGGTTACCTACAGTGGCAAGGACTACAGAGACAAAGACTACATGCTCTCTTCATTCCTAATAAGCTGCATGACTTGACCTGGGGCAGCACAGAAGAGTGGAAACCACCAGAAAGACCTAAAATCAAATCCACAGTCTGTCATTTGCTACCTGTGTGACTTTAAGCACATAACTTAATCTCTATGATTAAGTATCTACGAGTCTCTAATCCCTCTTCTACAAAACAGAGATAATTAATATCTACTTCACAGAGATGGTGTAAAACTCAATGGCACTATAAATATAAAATGCAGTGTCTTGCACTGCATTTAAATACTATACTACTGCCCCAGCTTCAAACTTAAGAAGCCATGGGTAAGTCAACAACAACAAATAATTCAGGACGATTATCTATTATTAACATGGATAGAAATAAAAAATAAATGGGGCACCTGGGAGGCTCAGACGGTTAAGCATCTAACTCCTGATTTTGGCTCAGGTCATGATCTCTGCATCAGGAGATCAAGCCCCACCTCAGGGTCTGTGCTCAGCAGGGAGTCTGCCTGAGATTCCTCTCCCTCTTCCCTTCCCCCAGCTCTCTCACTCTCAAATAAATAAATCTTTTTAAAAAAAATAATACATTTAAAGGAAAAATTTGCCCAATTCCACAAGTACCTCATGAAATAGATAGCTTTAATGCTGTTTACATCTCTAGATTCCAGCAGCTGATAGATTTTTTCGTCTAATACTTTCTATTTTGTCAGTACTTTATAGTTTTAAAAAGGTATTTTGTAGGTTTCTGTTGTTATTTTTGGCTGCAGGATAAAACTACGCATACTGCAGTCATAACTGGAAATACAAGTTATGGGTAACTTTATATACGAACCTTGACCTTTATTATTCATTAATTAAAATTAACTGCAATGCTGGGTTACAAATTGTTAAGACAATAAAACATTATGCATTGTCTTTAAAAAAAAATTCATGGGCAACTCGCTCTTGATAAGGCTTTCCTAAAGATAAATTGTTTTAACTACACAGGGCAACTTATACAATTCAGCCCAAGAGGACAAACAGAAAAGAGAGATGGGGCAGGACTACAACCTCTCTTAGACCACACAAAGTCATCCTCAAGGGGTTTAGCAGTTAAAGACTCATCTGAGGGAAAGTTTAAATGTCGATATAACGAGCGTGAACCAGATGTGTCAGAAAATCCGACTACCTAAAACATGACAGGGGTTAGTGTAATGGAAATCTGGCTGGCAGAAGAAGTCATTTTGGAACCACAACATTTAAGAGGAAGAACAAGGGAGGAAATGTGAGAAGGAAAGATGATGTACTGTGCACTGAGTATCCAAGCAACACTGGAGATAAGGGCTGGGGGAAAAAAGAGGCATAGAATGTGCAAACCAGAAAGCTATAAACAATGACCTTCTCCAAAAATTTTACTAAAGGTTTTGCCAAAGGGCTTCTGTTCACCTGAAAATCTCCTAACTGGATAATGCCACGGACTACCCACCCTTCACTAATCAGTGCATCTAGGGAATCAACAGTTTAGACAACCACAAGAGTAAAAACCATACAGTAACATGAATCAGAAAACAATGGGGAAACTTTATATAGAGGCAAAAAAATCATGCTCCTACCTCAGAATATTTTCCTTTGTAGCTACTCAATCTTCGTTCCATTCTTCGCAACCACTGAATCAACTGTTCCTTGCTGAGACTGTCTAAATTAGGGAGCGGGTCTTCTGGCTCACTCTCCATATCAGAAGATGGATCAAAGGTGGCCACAGAGCAGTCCAGGTCAAATCGATTCAGGGACTCTCTAGAAGACGTTCGTACCAAAGACTCTTTAGAAGAAGATCGGAAGAGAGATTCCTTTAGGGGACTTCGAAACAAAGACTCCATGGAAGGCACCCGGAGCTGGAGCTTCTGTGCAAAAGACTGCATGTCACCAGACTGCAACCAAAACCCAACAAAACCTGGTTAAAACGCACATTTAAACTTTCAGTATTCCCTAACACCATCAGTAATCTATTAAAAGTTCTAACAAATTCAATTTATATTCTTGACATTGTACATAACACATGCTTTCTGAAAAACAAGAGACATCTGGTTACTTCTGAAAAAGCACTGGACCTGGAGTCAGAGCACTCAGGTATAGGTCCCAGGTTGGTCACCGAGCAGTGGAACACGCCTCACTAAGTCACCGTCCCTTCAGTTTGCACATCTGTAAAAGAGACGGATGCCATACTTTCCCAGATGACATCACAGCTATGCTGTGAGGATTCGTCCCCTCAACTGTAAGATCCTTGGAAGCAGTGGTATCTGTATCCGCAGTACATACCCAGCACCTAAAAGGGGAGTATATAATATGAATTGTGTGGCTGAAGTCAAGTGGGCTTTACCTTGAGTCTGTTTGGAGGTGCTGATTCATCACTCCCTTCAACAAAGGAGGGGAATGGAGGAAGGGTGAGGGTAATGCTTAGTGAGCCCACTTTGTTCAATAACAGAACGCTAGGCAGAGCTGACTAGTGACATCCAGCTCTGCTCGAATTATCATTCTGTCTAATGGGAATAAAAATAAGCATTAAAAAATCAGGGAGGCGGGGCACCTGGGTGGCTCAGTGGGTTTAGTCTCTGCCTTCGGCTCAGGTCATGATCCCAGGGTCCTGGGATCAAGGCCCACATCGGGCTCTCTGCTTGGAGCCTGCTTCCACCTTTCTCTCTGCCTGCCTATCTGCCTACTTGTGATCTCTCTGTCAAATAAATAAATAAAATCTTAAAAAAAAAAATCATGGAGGACAGCTGAAAAATCTGAGCTAGAGTCCCTCTGCACAGATCAGTAAGTCTGATGTTAGAAATAGTAATAAGCAAGAGCTGTTATCCTAATTAATTTGAATAACACATTCATTTGATTAGTAACAATGAAAAACAGTATAATTCAACATGTTGTTTTAAACTGCATTTCTGCTCAAGTGACAGCAGTTAGTATTTAGCAGGTGTTTCCACTAAACTCATTCTCATTAGCAGCACAGGGTCACCTGTAAGGACCTCAGCAATGCCAGGAATGAATGCTCAGAGAAGACTGAGGTCATGTGTGGGCAAAGATTACAGGAAAACAAAATGAGTCTCTTAAGTATACAATTTTAAAAATCAAACCAAGAATACTTTACTCAAGGATTTTAGAGATTTAGTAATAGTATTAGGTAAGGTGGGAATAAGTAAGAGGGGATAACACGCCCCACCCTCTTCATATACACAGATTTATCACAGGTTGTTCGTAATAGTTAAAACTGGAAAAAAACCCAAAGGTACACCACTAGAGGATATATTATATAAATTATGATATATGAAGGGAGGTACAAAACATACTATTAAATGGGAAAAACCAAGATAGAAAACAGTATGCATACTGTGAACTAATTTTGATTTAAAGCAATTACATGTACTTTTCAATATATATACATATGTGTAAACATATGTTTATGTTCACACAAACACCCTTAGAATCAGGTCATTAAACAACAAAAGTTAACAGTGTGTGATTCTGCATGGCAAAATTTTTGGTGATTTTTTATTTTCATTTTTATTTTTTTGTACTTTCTAGGTTTGTTTTTTTCATAATGTCTAAGTTTCACCTGTATATTGGAGGAGGGGGGAGATGGAGAAAGTCTTAAGGAAGAGGACAGACCCTATGCTCAAAAACTCTGAAGAAGTCGGGACGCCTGGGTGGCTCAGTTGGTTGGGCCGCTGCCTTCGGCTCAGGTCATGATCCCAGCGTCCTGGGATGGAGTCCCACATCGGGCTCCTTGCTCATCAGGGAGCCTGCTTCTCCCTCTGCCTCTGCCTGCCATTCTGTCTGCCTGTGCTTGCTCTCTCTCCCTCTCTCTCTCTCTGACAAATAAATAAATAAAATCTAAAAAAAAAAAAAAAAAAAAAAACTCTGAAGAACTGCTTTACTGATATTCCCTTACTAGCCACTTCTGACCTAAGCCAAAACGTGCTTTTCACGTCACAGAGATAGTAAGTTGCCCTAGGACAAACAGGTAAAGCAAGTCTGAATAACACTAGAGATAACTGTTTTAGGGTCAGCCAAAAGCTAATGAACAATGTCAAAAACATGTATTTGCAAAAGCTGACACACTTAATAACTACCACCTACACCACATTTGGAAGTAACATGTTTGAGTACAGCGATTCAGCTTGTGGACTGTCAAGTAAGGGTGCCTGAGTTCAAACCCTGGCTCCACCACTATGTTCTACATGACCTTGACCAAATCACTTCACTAGTCTTATTCCCCCTCTGTAAAATGGGGATGATAAAAATAATTATATGATGATAATAGTCATACCAACCATCTCATATGGATGCCACAAGGACTAATGAGTTATTAATACATGCAAAGTGCTTACAGTATAGCAAATACTCAATAAACATTAGCAATTATCATTAATATTAGAGAAAGGAGACTAAAATAAAAAACAAAGTTACAAATAAGAATGCCATATACAAGCTTATGTGACAGACTCTTCTGATTAAAGGATGTGGTAGCTAAGAGCACAGGCTACGAAACCAAGCATCTTGGGACCAAGTCTTAGCTCTACGGCTTACTGGCAACATAACCTTGAGCAAATGACTTAACCTTCCGTGACTCTGTTTCTTCATATGTAAAATGGGGATAACAACTACACTCACCTCACAAGGTACTTGTGAGGAGTAGTAAGTCAATACATATGTAGTATTCTGAAGTATGATTGGCTTAAGGTGAACGATATATACTGGCTACCACCTGATAACCCAATCTTCCTTTCTTTCTTTTAACCAGACCCCAGTTTTGTTCAGAGTCACAATACACCCAGGTAAGAACATTCACCTTAGCAAATACAATTAAAGCCACAAGAGATACCACTGCACATCCACCAGAATGGCTGACATCGAAACTACGGAAAATACCAAGTATTGGTAAGGATGTGGAGCAGTCCACTTTAGAAAACTATCTGTCAGTATTTACTTAAACTGAACACGTGTACACAATCTGAATCAGCAATTTTGCTACTAAATATATACTTAATAGAAATATATAAATATGTCCAAGAAAAGAAAACTAGAAAGTTTATAGCAACCTTCTTCAAAATAGCCCCAAACTTGATGCTACTGTTGATGACCATGAATCACCAAATGGATAAACTGCAGTCTGTTCACCAATGGAATACTAGACAGCAATGAGAATGATTTACAACCACAACAATATAGACGAATCTCATAAATAAAGTATCAAACAAAAGAAGACAGACACAAGAGTACCCATTTTTATTGTTTACCTAAATTTCAAAAACAGGCAAAATTAACCTAGATGTCAGAAGTTACCCTTGGGAGTTAAGAGCGGGGAATGGAAGGGAGCATAAGGGCTTCCAGGATACTGATAATTTCTGTTACTTGATTTGGAGTGCTGGTTACAAAGTTTAGCCAATAATGTACACTACTGTACAACCTTCCAGGACAGGTATCATTTTCTTCATAAAAAGAAATAGGGCTTCAGTCCTTGTCTTCAGTCTTTCCTCCTGTCTAGAATGAAGATGTACTTCTTGGAGGCCAACTTGTAATTGTGAGGGTGAAAGGCAGTGGCAAGGATGTGGGGGGACAAGAGGCTAAAGGGAGAAGTGCCCTAAATCCTCAGGCCCTCTGATATGTAAAAAATTCAACTCTCACTGGGATGCCAATTGTTGTCAGGTTTCTGACACCAAAGACATTCACAGATTTATAATTCATTTTTGAAAAAAACTTTGAAGGGGGCCAGAGAAGGAGAAATGTACACACAAAAATAAATAAGAACATCAGAGTTACTTTTAATTCCTTTCTGTCTCCCATTTGACCCTGTTTTCAACCCCTCTTTTTATTCCTCTAACACTCTTCTTGTGTTACCCTTACCCTGTTTCAGCTGAATACCTGCAGCAGCCTTGTTTTCCCTTGCCTCTAATCTCTTACCCAATCTGTCCTATTGTACTGTCACCACAGAACTGTCTTCCTAAAACACCATCCAGACGATTTCATTCCAATTCTTAAACTGGATTCCCATTTAAAATAAAGTTCAAATTCCTTAGCTTACATTCAAGGTTTCCATTTCCCAAAACCCTTTTCTCTGTAAATTCACCCTTCCACGTACCAAAAACTTGAGTCGTAACAGGCAACTTCCCACCCCGAAACAAATGCATCATTGTGTGCCTCTGTACCACTGTCCATAATTTCCCCGCATAGGAAAATCCAGACATCCTTCAAAACTCAGCTCAAATGTCAGCTCTTCTAGGAAACCTAAGATCTCACTCATCAGAAGTAACTTTCGGATGGCCTTAGCTTTTACCAGAACCATTACTGGAGCACTTACTGCACTCTGACTCACCATTAGTTACTTACATGCTGGATAACAACTGAATTGTTTATGCCCCAGAATAACTACAGTGACATCACAGCACAGTGGTTAAGAACACAGACTCTGAGGGGTGCCTGGGTGGCTCAGTGGGTTAAAGCCTCTGCCTTCTTCGGCTCAGGTCACGGTCCCAAGGTCATGGGATAGAGCCCTACATCCGGCTCTCCGCTCAGCGGGGAGCCTGCTTCCCCCTCTCTCTCTGCCTGCCTCTCTGCCTACTTGTGATCTTTAAATAAGTAAATCTTTAAAAAAAAAAAAAAAAAAAAAAAAAAAAAAACCAAGAAAAGAACACAGACTCTGAACCAAATTCCCTGATTTGAATCACAGCTTTACCACTTACTAGTTTGTAGTTTTAAGGCCTCTGTGTTTCACTTTTCTCATCTATAAAATGGAAATAGTAACATACTACCTAGTAGGATTGTTATAAGAATTAAATGAATGAAGATACTTAAAATAGTGTATTATATGCAGTAAGCACTAAGTTTTTCTTTCACTATCTCTGCTACACACACCCCTACCCCAGATTTTATGCCCATTTAGAAAAGAATCCACATTCCCTAACTCTGTCTCAGCCAGAGTGCTTTCCATAAAGCTGCTGCTTAGTACACATTTGTTCAGTTATGTCTTAATCTATCAAAATGATATGATGATCTATCTATCATCATAGTATGTCTTATACTATGTCATCAGTTATGTCAATCTATCAAAATGATATGATGATCTAATAAGAGATATTTAAACATTCAATGCTTTGGTCAAAATGAGATGTATCAAACACATCATTCTACATATACAGTATATGCTATTCTAGAAATCATCATAAAGTATTAGAATACAATCTGTAACAGTCAAAAAGAAAAAGGAAGAAATGAATATACACACCACAAAAAGATTTCTACAATAATGTTTCGTAGTTCTATTCCTAACAGTCGAAAACTGGAAACAGCCCAAGTGTCCATTAGCAGGTAAATAAACTGTGCAATATCTATTCAAAGGAGTCCTACACAGAATAAAAAGGAACAAACTACTGATATCCACAACAATATGAATGAAATCTCAAAAGCACTCTGGTGAGTGAAAGAAGCCTTCTACAAGACAGTGCATATTACATACATGAGGCCACTTATATCAAGTTCTAAAACAAGCAAAACTAATCCACTGTACGGTGGGGAAAATTTCTAAGAGATTACCTCTAGGAGGGAGAAGAACCATAAAGGAACTTTCTGGAGTGTTGATAACGTTCTATAATTTGTATATGGGTATAGAATATGGGTTTGGCATATACATTTGTTAAAACTCAGTTAATGTACACTTGAGGATTGTATATTTCATTTAACATAAAATTTACCTCAAAAAAGGATACAATTCAGTAAGCTCTTTGACATCAGTCATAGCAGTATTTTTTTGGACCAGTCTCCTCAGGCAAGGGTAACAAAAGCTAATATAAACAAATGGGATTACATCAAACTAAAAAGCTTTTGCACAGTGAAAGAAACCATCAACAAAACGAAAAGGCAACTTAAAAACTGTAAAAGATATTTGCAAATCGTAGATTTGATAAGGGATTAATATCCAAAATATATAAAGAATTTATGCAATATAAAAAATTTTTTTTTAATGGGCAGAGGACTTGAATAGACATTTTTCCAAAGACAGGCAGATGGCCAACGGGCATGTGAAAAGATACTCAACATCGCTAATCATTAGGGAAATGCAAATTGAAACCACTACTAGGTATCACCCTCACAGCAGTCTGACTGGCTATTACCAAAAAGACAAAAAATGGCAAGTGTTGGTGAGGATGTAGGAAAAAAGGGAAGCTTGGTGCTCTGTTGGTGGGAATGTAAACTGGCATAGCCACTATGGAAAAGAGTATGGAGGTGCATCAAAAAGTAGAAATTGAAAATAGAACTACCACACAATCCACCAATTCCACTTCTGGGTACTTATGTGAAACAAACAAATGAAAACACCAACTCAAAGAAATATATGTATCCTTATGTTCACTGCAGCATTATTTATACTAGCCAAGATACAGAAGGAACATCTAAGTGTTCATCTAAGTGTCCTATCGGTGAACTGATAAAGAAGATGCAAGATATATGTTATATATATAACATATATATATATATATAAAATGAATATTATAGAAATATTTACATAAGAATTTTACTTAGCCATGTAAAAAGAATGAAATCTTGCCATTTGTGACATAGATGGACCTAGAGGGTATTATGCTAAATAAGTCAGACAAAGAAAGCCAAATGTCATATGACTTCACTTATCTGTAGAATCTAAAAAATATATATAAAACAATACAGACTCAAAGACACAGGAAACAAATTATTGGTTGCCAGAGTGGGGAGGGGTCTGGGGAACAAGGCAAAATACATAATGAGAATAGGTAGAAACTTTCAGTTACAATAGAAAGAAGTCAGGCGGATGTAACGTACAGCACAGGAAACACAATAATACCGCAAAAACTTTGTGTGGTGACAGATTCTGTTAACTAGAATAATCATGGTGATCATTTCCTAACTTTAACATAAAAATATCAAATCACTATGATGTACACCTACTATGAAACTAATGGTATACTGTATGTCAATTATACTTCAATCTAAAAAAAAATCTAGGCAGATAACTATCTTTTAATCAGATAAATTAAATTTTCATCACAACTTATTACTATAGAACCTCTGGGCTGTGTATCATTAGTAGCTAGATACATAATTATACCACTAATTATACCTCTGGAACTAGTCAGTTCCATAGTCAGTTCCATAGCAAATACGATTTAACTTGTATTTTTTTTTTTAAAGATTTTATTTATTTATTTGACAGAGAGAGATCACAAGTAGACAGAGAGGCAGGCAGAGAGAGAGAGAGAGGGAAACAGGCTCCCTGCTGAGCAGAGAGCCCGATGCGGGACTCGATCCCAGGACCCTGAGATCATGACCTGAGCCGAAGGCAGCGGCTTAACCCACTGAGCCACCCAGGCGCCCTTAACTTGTATTTTTAACTTGAGAATTAATTCTTATATGTGGTATTTCCCTTCTCTCTTCTTAAAGTAATTAAAGTATTAATACTTAAATATAAATATTAAACTCTGATTAATAATGTACATGCTAAAATATTAGGGGGAAGGATACTGTGGCCTGCAACTCACTTTGAAATGCATCAAAAACGTAAAATGGATTGAGGGGCTAGATAGAAGAATATATACTGGGACAGATTTGTGATAAATCAAGTACAGTAAAGTACCAATGGCAGTATCTGGGTGGTAGGTACAAAGATGCTCACTTTAAAGTTCTACTTCTCTGTATGTTTGAAAATTTTCATAAGATACTGTGATGAAAAGAAAAAAGGAGTAAACGCTTGTTAAATCATCATATTATGTGCCAAAAACCAACTGATTTACGAAGGATATCTGAGCCAGTAATAAGGGAATCACAGGCAGCTACGTTTACGAACGCTTGGGCTTGCTTTGCACCATCTCTTCTCTTCTACCTTGGTGTCAACTCTTATTTCTTGCTGCTGTCAAGATGCCCAATCATAGTAAGCATTCCACCCCCTTTAAGAAAATACATTATTCCTGGGGCACCTGGGTGGCTCAGTGGGTTAAGCCTCTGCCTTCGGCTCAGGTCATGATCTCAGGGTCCTGGGATCAAGCGGACTCTGCTCAGCGGGGAGCCTGCTTCCTCCTCTCTCTCTGCCTGTCTCTCTGCCTACTTATGATCTCTGTCAAATAAATAAATAAAATTTAAAAAAAAAGAATATACATTATTCCCCATTTGCTGATAACAGCCAACAACCAACTTGTCAGAAATGTGTTTAAAAATGGACTCTGAGGGGCTCCTGGGTGGCTCAGTGCATTAAGCATCTGCCTCTAACTTAGGTCATGATCACAGGGTCCTGGGATCAAGCCCCGCATCAGACTCTGCTCAGTGGAGAGCCTGCTTCTCCCTCTCCTTCTGCGGCTCCCACTGCTTGCACGCACTCTCTTTCTCTCTCTCTCTCTCTCAAATAAATAAATAAAATCTTTTACAAAAATGTTTGAGGGGCTGCCTGGGTGGCTCAGGGGGTTAAGTCTCTGCCTTCAGCTCAGGTCATGATCTCAGGGTCCTGGGATCGAGTCCCACATCAGGCTCTCTGCTAGGCAGGGAGCCTGCTTCCTCCTCTCTCTCTCTCTACTTGTGATCTCTCTCTCTGTCAAATAAATAAAATCTTTAAAAAAAAAATGTTTGAAAAATAGACTGTGAGTAAAGGCATCTCCCTTGTTATAAGAATCAAAAGAGATCATATATGTAAAATGTTTAACAATGCCAGATGCATAGTAAACACTCAATAAATACTACTTTATTATTTTTTTTTAAATAGTTGTATTTTTTTTAAAGATTTTATTTATTTATTTGATGGAAAGAGAGATCACAGGGAGGCAGAGAGGCAGGCAGAGATAGAGGAGGAAGCGGGCTCCCCACTGAGCAGAGAGCCCAACGTGGGGCTCGACCCCAGGACCCTGAGATCATGACCTGAGCCAAAGGCAGAAGCTTAACCCACTGAGTCACCCAGGTGCCCCTAGTTGTGTTTTTTAAGAAAGTTCAAAGTCTTCAGTGGGCTTACTTCCTGAACATTATGCATGCTCATTCTTCACCTTAATGAAAACTTAAATTTCTCCTGAATGTGTCATAAAGCTGGTTGTCATTCATTCTAGTTTTTGCATTCATAACAGTATTAGTCTTTTTGGACTATAAGAGAGGAATATAAGCTTTCTATATTTTTTATTATATTATGTTAGACACCATACTGTACATCACTAGTTTTTGATGTAGTGTTCCATGATTCATTGTTTGCATATAACACCCAGTGCTCCATGCAATCCGTGCCCTCCTTAATACCCATCACCAGGCTCACCCATCCCCCAACCCCCTTCTAAAATGGAAAACAGGCATTCTAAATAATACTTTTAATAATATTCATTAAAGATCACTGGATCTGTCCAGTACCATTTAGAGTGGTACATCCAAATATTTTACCCCTACTTCCTGGCACTTATAGAAAATGATATATTTATAGAGGACTTTGAATTAACTAGAGAGTTTGGGCAAAGCCAGGGTCAACAAGCTCAGGGACTTGGACTATGCCTGGAACTTGACCAGCCCCCAGGAGGGAATGAGGTTCTCAGTTCACAGAATCTGTTCATGGCATTTGGGAAGCTTTAATCCGTACATTTGTTAGACAATAGTTTAGAATGGTTAGTCTACGTAATTTAGTTCGTATATCATTTAGTTCATAAACTGTCTACATTCATGCTCTAGGTTCACAGATTAAAAATGTTTTGCCCTACATTAGAGACTGCCGAGAACAGCCAGGTTAATGATAATATCATTACCAAAGCCAAAGCAAACAAATATTCTCTCAGCCACTGCTGCCCTTATGACATTTTTAAGGAATTTTGTTTCCTTCTATTTAGGAAAGAGTCAAAAGAAATTCACCTGAGCTGTATTCCCCAAATAACTTTTTAAAATCAAAGATAACACAAGTTTTCTAGTAGTAAAAATACTATGCAAACTTTAAGAGAAAACTTTAAGAGAAATCCCATTTCCTCCATATCTCCCCACCTTCTAAATGATGTAACTCAATGTCTTTAGACATAAACTGTCCATAATCTTTTACAACTATAAAATCAGATTCCTTTTTTCAAAAAGTTTTCTCTTCACTGCCATTAATTTTTTTAAATGAGTAACAATGGCATGTGACAGAACTGGTGGATATACAATGAACTACTTTCATTTAAAACTGAAGAAAGCATCAACCAACCTGGATTTACCATACACAGTGTATGAAATGTATAGACATCACTATTTCAATATAAAGCCAGGTGCTAATAATACAGATTGACCAACACTCTGAAATGACTTGCTATTTTCTAAAATAACTTTAGTAACAGACCTGAGGAGTTGTTGGTTCGCTTCCATTAACACTGTCGGGAGATTTCAGAGCTTGGATAGATGCATTCTAAGAAAAACAAAGAAACATCATAAAGAAAAGGAACAAAAAGCTAAGCTTTTAAAACTGTGAAGAACAAAGACCAAGTACCAAGACCTATTAGGCACATTTATCAAACAAAATTAGTTCATTTATTAGAATGTTTTCATGCAAGGCAAAACTAGTATGGTGAGTATTTAGAAAATTTATTTTGCTAACATATGTAACTAAATAGCAAAGATTAGTATGTAGCAAAGTTTATTTTAAACTAATCACATATCTCTCCCCATTATGATGTCCCCAGTCTTTTCCCCCATGACAAAACTAACATCAGGGAATCAATCCACAAACTTCATTCAAGGAGACAACTACCCAGAAAAAGAAGTAATGTCAAGTGTTCCCTATGATCAAATAATACCCAAAGTTATTTGGGCTAAGACCTGAAAAACATCTTTATAACAAGAAATGGAAATGCTTCATTCACCTGAAACCAGCAATCTAAATGAAATTATTATGGCAATTTTCAGAAAAATTTATAATTAAAAAATCTTCCACATATGAAAGCTTTTTGTTTTGTTCTCTTAGTATGATGAATGTTCTAAGTGACATCCTACTGATCACCCCTTACTGGCATTGGTTTCATGGTAATGAATGAGATTCTTTGAGATTCAAAATTCTATACTGCATTCATAATACACTAACCAAAATTAGAGCTATACAAGTAGCTCATGATAAAATAACTTCTAAGTTTTAAACAAAGCATTAGAGCAAATACTAGCCACAATGTTTCAGTAAGTTGGTAGTTAAATTAGACATTTCCCATACATTTCCACAGTGGACCAAGGAAGGGTCAAATAACTGACCTTACTTATTCTTAAATATAAGTGGAAAAGGCACTCGGCTTTGCAAGTGTTCTCAAATTTTTGAACTCTCATTAGGTATTAGATACTAAGAAATTGTTAATTTTCAGGTGTGATGAACATATTGTATATTTTTAGTCATTATCTTTTAGAAATAAATGCCAAAACATTTAGATGGAATAAGGTTTCTGAAATCTGCTAATAATCCCAACAGAGATGGAGACAGAGGAAGGGAGGTGTGCATGTGCGGGTAGGTGGCTAGAGGACCGCACCAGTACAATACTGCAATTAAGATGGCCATGAGTTACTAACTAAGGATACTGGGGGATGAGAGAGAGTTCTTATACCACTATTACTACGATTTCCACTTTCAGTTTTTCAGGATTTTTCTCTAATATCAACTGAAATACCTTCTCCCTCTAATATAAAAAGAGTTTTGGGTGTGGAGTCTGCTTAAGATTCTCTTTCTCCCTCTCCCTTTGCTCCCCTTACCCCCTGCTTGTGTGCTTGCACAGGCGCGTGCGCGCACGTGCGCTTTCTCTCTCTCTCTCTCTCTCTCTCTCGGCAAACATACAAAAAAAGAGTCATCAAATTTTATCAGTCTAAGACATTTTCCTTTAAGTTACATAGAGGAGAAAAGTTAGGGGAACATAACTTTTATCTTCCTGTTCTCTGCCATTTCAAAGGATTTCAAGTTGTATATATGGCTTTATTTGTGTAGCATGATAATTAATGCTTGCTGGCTCTAAAAATAAACTAGACTATGCACTATAAAATAAAAAACATACTTTATTGAGTTCAACAAGTCTTTCAGTCCATATGTTGAAAATTAATAAACAGTTAAATTATGGAGAAAGGAAATGAAATCGTTCCCTAAAATATTTTAAGTTAGGAGGAAGAGTGATTACAGAGTCCATATTCTAAGTTACTTGACACATGACTGTGGCCCATACAAAAAACTATTCTATAATTATCTGACCTATCACCCTATCAGAAAAACACAATCTAACATTTAAAAACTCTCCCTCCCTGCATACGTATTTCAATATATGTATTATACCATATATTTAAATAAATGCAGAACAGTTAGAGAAAGCATTGGTTACGTGACCTTGTAAATTTAAATTACAAAACTGTACAAGCAAAATTAAAGATTTTGAAATTACCTGAAATGCCTTCTTCATTTCTGCCCAACAAATTCTCATTTACCTTTTAACTTTCAAATGCAACTTTTTTTTTTTAAAGACTTTATTTATTGACTTGACAGAGAGAGATCACAAGTAGACAGAGAGGCAGGCAGAGAGAGAGAGAGAGGGAAGCAGGCTCCCTGCCGAGCAGAGAGCCCGATGCGGGACTCGATCCGAGGACCCTGAGATCACGACCTGAGCCGAAGGCAGCGGCTTAACCCACTGAGCCACCCAGGCGCCCTCAAATGCAACTTCTTTAATGAAGCTTCATACGGCTTAACTGAGGGCTAACATATTCCCTATGCCTATATTTTCTTCTATGAAGTTTTAATTCCTTTGTATTTCAAGCATATGTCTCCATACTAAACTATAAACTGTTGGAGGGCAGGAATCCTGTATTTCACCTTGGTCCCCAGGACTTAACTTCTGCCAGACTGGTGGTAGAAGTTCAGTATATGCTCGTCAAATCCTGTGCAGTTACTTCCTTTGGTATGAAAAGACTTCTGAAGTCCTTCTCCCAGAGAGAAGCTCAACACATGTCAATACTCAACTGTCACCAATACTTTCTCCTGGAGGCAATTCTAAGACAAGAGAAAAATTCTTCTAATCTAACATGCATTTAATTTAAAAGCACACACAGATTGCCTGCCAGATTTATCTTCAATTATGTTTTGTTCAATCTTTTGACAAGTATTTATTGACTGCTGAGCACTAAGCAATTTTTAGAATTTGGGGTCATTTTGCAAAAAACTGAATTAGCTAAAAGTCAACAGCTGATGAACTCATAAGTAGACCCTCACTAAATTTGCATTCCATTATAGGTTATGCTATGGTTTCCCTTTGTTACATGGAAAGACATTAAGTCTTTATCTGAACAAAATTCAAATAAGACTAATGAAGACTTTTAGTCTACTTAAATTATTTTTAAATAGTTCAAAAGCCTCTATTTTAAAAACATTAGCATTCCTCACAACAGAAGAGGTCCTTAAATTACTTTCATGTATATGGAAGTGGGCCTCAGAGAAGCTCTTTTTTTTTTTAAGTCTCTGTTATTATTACATGAAGTATAAAGTAATATCATTTTGTGTTTTTAAAGAAACTGGTAAGTTATCTTTAACTGGAACTCCTGTCTCCTTCTCCAACCAGTTTTGAAAATAGTGAGGTGTCACTTATAGCCAGAACGAAGGAGAAATCCTTTGCCTTAAGATCCAAGCTAGGACATCACTAAAACCCTTAGCTGCTTTCTTTTCTAAAACCAAGTTCAGGGTGCCTGAGTGGCTCAGATGGTTAAGTGTCTGCCTTAGGCTAAAGTCATGATCCCAGGGTCCTGGGATCAAGCCCCATGTTGGGCTCCCTGCTCAGCAAGGAGTCTACTTCTCCCTCTCCCTCTGCTCCCACCCCACTTATTCTCTCTCTCTCTCTCTCTCAAATAAATAAAATCTTTAAAAAAAAAAAAAAGTTCAGAATGCAATTCAGGATTGCTACTGACTATATGCAGACCAAGGTTTTCCTGGCTGCATGGATTAACTACAGAAATGTTCTAATTTCATCACAAGCTACTTAGTAAATTAAACCAATTCTCATCATTTAAAAAAACCTGAATCCCAATTCAGTCAGTGTCCAATGCAACAAAAAAAAGCTATCCTTACTGGGCAATCAAACATATCTAAGTTTCCCTAAATTAAGGACTTAATAAGACACATATGAAAACAGTCCGCTTTCTCAAAGTGAAATTATATACAAGATTTAAAATTGTATGAATTCAGTCAACTGAAAAATAATGAGATAATTACTTCCTTTCAGATGTTTAATATATAGAAAACTGGTACTCTCCCAAAATAAGATGTAATTATTTGTTACAGTAGAATCTACCTACCTGCTCAATGTTGTTCAATTATGGATTTATATACAATTTTTTTTCTTAAAATGTGAGTCACATCTTAAAATATTCTTGGCCTCCTACCAATAGTAAGACAGAGATTTCTAGCAATACATACCATGTTTCATTAATGTGCAAACATTCCCTTGAGAGAAAACTTAGAGTTTACACTAAGTTGAAGGTAGTCTTCACTACATTAATGAAAACAGTGTTATTTTGTTGTTGTTAAAAAGCTACCAGAAAACATACCAGCCATCAGAATTCAGCAATTCACTCTGATTTTTTAGAGCAGGGTTAGCAATAGGGCACTGAAGATGCTTTGAGAGACAGTCAGTGACAAGCAGCATGAGATTTGCTTCTAGAATTACCAAATTACTTTGCTTCCCCACAAAGGGAATGCAGAAAGCGGTGGAAGGACTCACCACACTGTCAGTCTGTGTTTTAGGCTGTTTGGAGGAATCCAAAGCAAAGATAGTATACTCAGAGAGAAAAGCAGGCTCTGCTATCATCCCGGCTAGTAGCTGTCTCATTCAGTGTAATAAGCAGAGGTATAAAAATAAAACAAATAATGAAAAACAGATCACAGTAAGGGCATGTTGCAAAGTGTTCTCTCCACACGGCATACACAACAGTATAATGACCTTGCACCACCACAACTGCTACCATCTCTCCACCCACAGAAATAACAAGTTGCTGGAAAGGTTAGGAATGGAGAGGAGTTGAGCCATTTAGAAACTCAAAGCCCAACTTTAACCAACTTGCTTACTGGCATACAAACGATATATGCAACAGCCACAGAAACACACCGCATATCTGCCGATTTGTTTTAAGAGTCTAACCAGTAAAAACCATACATGGTAAAGAACACAAACCCTTAGCCCTTAATGTAACAAACACTGACCATTTTTATACATTCAAAAAAATAGCAGTGAAAATAATGGTGAGGACAAAACACATAAAATTTTAAGTAATCATTTATTTTGCACTTAGAAACAAAAATAGTTTTCTCCAATACGTACAAAGGAAACTTTTGAAACTGAAATTCATATAACAAGTTCTAAGGTAAAATTCTATTATACTAATTATTTTAAATGTATTCTCTTCTGTCCTTCAGTCTTCAGAAACTATATACACCAAAATATTAATAATCATTAATAGATTTAGAAGAAATTATAATTAAAATGAACTTTCCAATGTAAAACAGTTGAAATCTGCATAAGCTCTGTGATGTCACAGAGTTTACCAATGTCAATTCCCCTCTTTTGATAGCATACAATAGTTATACAAGAAAACTTCGGGAGAAAATGGGCAAAAGGTACACAGGTCCTCCCTTAAAAAAATTTTAAAACCCCCTGTGGATCTATGATTATTTCAAAACAAAAACTAAAAAAAAAACTAATCTTCTCCAAATATTAACATAGCAGTTAATGTATATTATGTTATATATTATATATAAGAAAGAACTTATATCAGAAAATAAATGTTGCACAAGCTTAAGAACTTACACTTTTCATCTTAGTATGGTAGAGTTATGGATATGACTACAGAGACTCCACTAACTCTTCGTCTGGTCCTAAAAGTTGAGTATTAGTGGTGTACTAAAATGTACTAGATGCCTGTTTGGCTCTGGGCACTCATCTTATCCAAGTTTCCACTCTTGCTGAAAATCTGAATTCTCCTGGCAAACTCAGAAAAGTCATCCTTGAAATAAATGTGATTTTAAATGAAGGGCTATACAAATTCACTCTTCTTAGGCTTCCAAAATTAACATTTAAAATGAAGTCACTCTGTCCCACAACAAAATAATTTAAAATTTCACAGTAAAGAATATATTTGAAAAAAACACAAAAGCTGGTACCCAGTATAGAAAAACATACTGACCAAACATTTCAAAGAAAGATGGGCCCAAACAACAATTTACACTCCTGCCCCTAGCCCAAGTAAAAGCCAAGTGTATCAAAATTAGTTTCCATTGACAGCTACCTCAAAACCTGAAGAGCCTTTCTTCCCACTCACTGTCCTTGTCATTTGCTTCTTATGCCTATGAAAATCTTACACACATCAGTTCCCAAATATTCTCAAATTCTGTCTCAACTCCGTATCTCTCAAACTCTGTTGAAATTCTAATCCAAATCTATTAAGAACTTAATTCACCTCTTCTGTGGTCCTTAGGTGAAGCCATCAGTTGAACTAACACTGACTGAAGTTCTATGTCTAAACATTCATGAAGATACATAAAACTCCCATTAGATATCTGTTGAAGGCTTTTAATTTATCCTGCATGTCTCTTATTCTCTACATATACTTATCTCTTTTGAGTTTTCAGTGGAATTACTCAGTATTCTTTTTAAATACCCTAATTTTCCCATGAACTGGGACTTATCTGAGTTTTAGTCTATGTTTTTATATCAATTTTTTTTTTACTTCAAGGATTTCTAATTGGTTCTTTTTCATACCTACTAAATCTACTTTTGTTTTGGTCTGTTTTTCCCCCATAATTTTATCTTCTTTTTCAGAAAATTAATAATTCATGTATCTTATCAAAGATATTTATTTTTAAAGTTTTTTCTAGACTACTCTATTAATCTGAATTTCATCTAGGATAAATTTATATTCCAATTCCTGTTTTTACTGACTGCCTTCCTAGCATTTGTTTTAGAATTTTCATTTACAGGTTCACTTTGAAGAAGGTATTATCTTTCTCCTTCCTTCTGTACTCATCTTTCTTTATCCAGTCAATCTGATTCCCTAGGCTCCAGTTTGAGTTTCCTGTCCTATAGCAATATAGGGGTTATCACGGACTCAGTCACAATAAGCCCAAGTGTCTTTTCTCCAGTTCTTGGTCATGAGGCCCTCCCCTAGGGACAGGAGCTTCTCACAATGGGCCACAGAGAGCTCTAGGCAGCAGTTACTGAAAGCTTTTCTCAACCCTTTTCATCCAGTGCTGGAGGCACCTGTTCAGCTCCTGGCTTAGTTCAGCAGCACTAAATGTGAAGGTTCTAGCCAGGGAAACGAGGAAGAAAATGTTATAAAAAGCAACCAGATTAAAGAAGATATAAAACGACCTCTGTTTACAGATGACAACATCTTATACATGGAAAATACTAAATACTCTACTAAAGGGTAACTATTAGAACCTAATAAATGAGTTCTGCAGGATACAAGATCAACTGACAAAAAGCAACTTTACTTCTACAGAGTGACAATAAGAAACCAAAAATGAAATTAAGACAACAATCCTGTTTACAGTAATATCCAGAAGAATAAAATGCTTGGAAATAAACTTAACAAAAGTAGTACAGACCTTATATTCTGAAAAGCATACATTTTTTTTTTAATTAAAGAAGACCTAAATAAATGGAGGAGAAGAGGGAAAAAAGGGAGGAGGGGGAGGAGATAGAAAGCTTCCCAACTAATAAAAACTGATAAAGGCAACACAAAAAGAAAAGTACAAACCACTCTCCTCACAAATAGAGCTGGGAGAAATATATAAAACGTAACTATCAAAGTGAGTACAGCAGGATAATAATAATGCAACCTATCAGCTGAGTTGATTTAAGGAATGAACAATTAAGCCAATATTAGGAAGCTTAATATTAGGCTTAATATTAGGAAGCCTATTAATATAATAATTAAGCTTAATATTAGGCTTAATATTAGGAAGCCTATAACTCATATCCTATCATTAGACCAAAAGAAAAAACTATGAGAACCTAATAGATACCAAGGCAATTTGACATGGGTAAAAGACTTTTCATTAACCAACAGAGGGTAGGGACAGGTGGCTTCCAATCTAATATCTAACAAAGTAAAAGCATACCAGCTTTGAAAGTCAATCTATTTAGGGGCAAAATTAATTCCAAACTTAAGAAGAAATATTTCTTACCCATTACTTTCAAGATACTTCTCAGTTATTTCCTAAAGAACAATGCCTATAGCCCTTACATAGAATAAATTTATAAAATGTGCTTAAGACGTATCAAAAGCTGAGAGTGTCATAGAATAGTACAAACTAACTTGGAATGACAAAGACAACTAAAGAAGCAGTATTTTATTTCTGAAAGATGTGTCAGATCAAGAAGAATAAAAAATAGGGACACCTGGCTGGCTCAGTCAGTGGAGTGTGCAACTCCTGATCTCAGGGTTATAAATTTAAGCCCCACCTTGGGTATAAAAAGAAAGAAGAAAAAGAGGGGGAGGAAGAGGAAGAAGAAGGTGGAGGAAGAGGAAAAAGTGACATCTTTCTCAAAGTTTGGGAAAGCATTCCAATCCAAAGCAGCCTGACGTTTCACTATTTCTTCCCTTGCAATGTCACAATTAAAAACTTAGTGTGTGTGCTATCCAAGAGCTGATATGTACAGAAAAAGCCTTTCCATTTCTGTATAATAATAATCTTTTTTATGCGATACACAAATTATGAGTATTTCCATACTTCTGAATTCACTTGCTACTCACAAGAACCCTATGAGAGGAAATATTCATTATAACACAATTCTAAAGATGAGAAAGCTGAGGCTCTACGAAGTTAAAAGCAGTTATGTCCAAAGTCACAGAGCAAGTAAGGGATGATGTTCTGTGGTCCCTCCACTGTTCCAGGCTGTCTCTCTGCACATAGGGAAGAAAAGAAGCAAAAAAGCATAAGGTATTTATGAACACACTCTACTAAACAGAAAGAATCCATGAATTAACCACAACTATTTATTTCTTTGCATCATTTTTTTTAGCAGAACAAAGAAAGGATTCTAAGAAAAACTGATTTCTGGAATTTAATTTTAAAACAATATGAAAAAGTTGTGTAGATGAGTCCCTAGGATATGGATAAGAATGGATATGCCTAAACTATGAGGAAGTTTGTCCAAAAGACAGCAAATTAGAGAGCAGGGTAAATGAAGATATCAATCCTTCTTTCAAAAGTTCAGCAGGTAAAGAGATAGACAGATAACATCCCTAGGATCTTAGTCCACATAATGGTCCATCTATTTCCCTCCCTTCAGGTCCAGGGACCTCAGCAAAGCAAGCTGGGCAGGCCTTCCCATTTTCCATGGTTGCCCCCAGGAAGAACTTAATGAGCACCTACTATGTGCAAACCACCATGCTAGGAGATTTACACGCTGGTAAACCCCCACAAAACATGTATTATTATTTCCATTTACAAAGAGAAAACCCGAGTTGCTGAAAAGTTAACTTTCAAAGGTCCTTCAGCCAGACTGATTCCGACGACTCCAAACACCATCCTCTCCTCAGTAGTCTATACCAGGTCTTACACCAAACAAATTACATAAACATATCTTCATGCTCTTAGAAAAATCATTAGATTCAGCCACAAAAAGGAATGAAGTATGAAACATGCTACAACATAGGTAAACCTTCAAAACGTTATGCTAAAAGAGCCAAACACAAAAGGTCACAAATTATATGTTTCCATTTATATAAAATATCCAGAATAAGTGAATCCATAGAGGTAGTAAGTATATCAGTGGTCACCTGGGGCTGGAGGAGAGGGAGCACGGGGACTAACTGCTTAATAAGTATGGGGGCTTTTTTTGGGGATAATGAAAATGTCACAGAACTAGAGAGATGTGATGAATGTACAACACTGTGAATATATTAAATACCACTTTGAAATTGTAAATGTTATGTTACAGGAATTTAATCTCAATTAAAAAAACATCATCATGGAACAGAGGGCAGGAGGCTACAGTAGCTTCATCTGCCTTTAGAGATGCCTTTAGCTTTAGTCAGCCTTTCAAATGATCCTACACTCTCTACTGCTCTAAAGCATCCAGCTCTAGAGGGGCAAAAAAGATTCATCTCAAGCAACAAAAAGGGAAAGGAGCTCTATGCTGAAGATAACAAGGCTATGCTCAAGATCACCGGAAGAAAGAGGATGATCAACATGCCATTTGCACAGGATGAGAGAATGCCAAAGCTCTGTAGACTTTAGGGTCAGTGCAAATCAGTCTGTTCTCCTTTGCCTTCAATGTCTGAACCATAGAGATGATTTTTTATACCCTTGTAAGGAAGCCTGCAACCAAAGACAGACTTGTTTAGATTTACATATAATATTTACCAACACAGGAAAATAGACATATTAGGAGGTATATAAAACCTTTAATTATCCAGGAAATTGTGTAAATGAAACCATCTACTTCCAAAGCATTCTTGATAACAAAGACTACTTATCTACTGGAGAGATAGACAAATATCTATATTTTGAGTTAAACTTCCACATTTTGCTAAAAAGAAACATTATAACATATAAAACAGAAAGTTGGGATCTTCTATATCAGAGATTTAACAAAATAAAAATCCCAGGGAGTGGGAAGATGACTAAGAAGGCAATTATGTAATGCCCATTTAATCAATAACTTAATTATAAAATTAGAAAGTCCTTAAATTTTATAAAAATAAACAGAATTGACCATTACATTGGTCAAAAATAGCTTTTAGAGTTGTCAGAAAACACTTCAAAAGCAAGGAGATGAAGGGATGATGCTGCTCTTTCACTTAGAAACCACTTCTTAGGGGCGCCTGGGTGGCTTAGTGGGTTAAGCCGCTGCCTTCGGCTCAGGTCATGATCTCAGAGTCCTGGGATCAAGCCCCGCATCGGGCTCTCTGCTCAGCGGGGAGCCTGCTTCCTCCTCTCTCTCTGCCTGCCTCTCTGCCTGCTTGTGATCTCTCTGTCAAATAAATAAATAAAATCTTTAAAAAAAAAAAAAAAAATAACCTTTAGCTTACTGAAGCCTATTGTTAAAGAATATTCAAATCATCCCTTTCAAAAAGGATTATTTTGTAAAGATATAGTCATTTAAAATGTTTTAAAGCATCCTCGATGAAATAAATATTTTTTTAAAAACATAGTAGGAAAAAAAAATAAAAAATAAAAGCATAGTAGGGATTCCTGGCTGGCTCAGTTGGAAGAACATGTGACTTAGGATCATGAGTTCAAGCCCCACTCTGGGTGTAGAGATTGCTTACATAAATAAAAAAGTTTTAAAGATATACAAAAAATTAAAAAGCAATAGTAGCAATCAATAAGTTATTTTCAGGGCTTCAACTGTATTGTGTATAAACCAATATACTATAAAATCAACCAATATACTAAGTATAGTAATGATGCTATCAACACTATTTGCCAAAATGGTTCTACTCAGTACTGCAACTTTCATTCAAAATAGTTACATGTATAAACTAAGTTCAACAGCATTAAATTTGAGATCACAAAGTTAAAGAGATGTAATACTGCAAGGGATCCACAAGAAAATGATATCCCACAGAAAGTATGCATATACTTCATATTTTAAACAACTTTGTCAGATCATTTAAATCTATACACCAAGAACACAGTATATTATGCCATTAACTTTGAATGCAAAAACTATACTGTGAAATATTTATTTTGCTATCAACATCTACTATAAAAAAGTTTAAAATGGGGTGCCTGGGTGGCTCAGTCAGTTAAGCGTCTGCCTTCAGCTCAGGTCATGATCCCAGGGTCCTGGGATTAAGCCCCATGTCGCTTCTCCCACTCCCCCTGCTTGTATTTCCTCTTTAGGCTATCTCTCTGTCAAATAAATAAATAAAATCTTTAAAAAAAAAAAAAAGTTTAAAATCTTTTTAACGTAACCTTAGAAAAAATTAAAAAATAAAGTAACCTTCATCAAAACAACATGGAAATACCTCTCAAATTTTTAAATTTGAAAACCATCCCATAACCCAGCAATCCCATTCCTAGGATTCTATCTTCCAGAAGAACATTATTATGTTTATGTACAATGCTCAGTACAGTACTGCTTATAATACTGAAAAGATTATAAAATTTAATTTATAATACTGAGACTCTCTCCAAACTATTCTACAGAATCAATACAATCCCACTCAAAATCTCCACAGGTTTGTTTTGTTGTTGTCATTGTCTGTGTTTCATTTTGTTGTGAGTTTGTTTTTGTGAGACTTGAAAATCTAATTCTAAAATTTATATGGAATTTATATGGAAAGAAATCAGAATAACCAAGACATTCAAGAAGAACAAGGTGAAAGTGCTACGGACTGAATGTGTCCCCCAAAATTCACATATTGAAGACCTAGCCCTCAATGTGATGTATTTGGAGGCAAACTTTGGGAGGTAATTAACTAGAGAAGGTCAAGAGAATGGGGCTTTCATGATGGGATTAGTACCCTTAAAAAAGAGAGACAGGAGAATTGCCTTCCCCCTACTCCGACGCTAAGGAGTACGTAGGTACCAAGAAGGGCCATGCTAGGACATAATGAGAAGATAGCTACCTGCAAATCAATAGAGAGCACTCACCAGACAGCCAATCTGCTGGCATCTTGACCTTGGACTGCCCAGCCTCCAGAACTATGAGAAACAAATGTCTGTTGTTTAAGCCACTAGTCTATGGAATTTTGTTAAAGCAGCCTAAACTGACCAAGACAGGAAAGACCAGCTCTAGGGAAGACAAGATTTAATATAAAACAACTGGCATTAAGACAGTGTGGTATCAGATCAAAGACAGACAAAGCAAACCAGGGAAGAGAATAGAGAGCCCAAAAACAAATCTATGCAAATACAGACACTAATTTCTTAAAAAAGGCAGCACAGTAGATCAATGTGAGAAAAATGGGACAACTGGATAGCCATACAGATGGGTGGTGGGTGGGGAGGAGACACAGACTTGATTCCTACCTCACACCATGCTGAAAAAAAATCAGTTCCAAATGGAATGTAGACTGAAATGTGAAAAGTGAAACGGGATATGGGAGAATGGGCAAAATGAGCATGAAAGAGAGCAAGAGGTATAGGCTTCCCATTATGGAATGATTAGGTCACAGGAATAAAAAGTACAGCATAGAGAATATAATCAAAGATACTGTAATAGCATTGTATGGTGAGAGATGGCAGCCACACTTTCGGTGAGCACAATATAACTTACAGACTTGTCAAATCACTATGTTGCACACGATACCTCAACTTAAAAAAATTATTTTTGAAAAGTAAAACAGGAAAATACTCTCAGGGTAAGAAAAGAATTTTTTAATAAGAAATAAAAACACTAGCCAGAAAATAAAATATTAATAAATTATAATACATTAAAACTAAGAATTTCAGTTCATCTAAGGACACGATTAAGAGAATAAAAGGGCAAGCCACAGGACAGAAGAAGATATCTGTTAGGCATATATCCAATAAAAAACTCCTTCCATATATGTTAACTGGAATTTAAATAAAAACTTGAAACAAAAAAGAAGAAGAAGAAGAAGAAACATCAAGACCCTGAAAAAATAACTTCTCATTACAAGGAAAAAAATGTGTAACTATGTATGGTGATGAATGGTAACTAGACTTGTGATCATTTCAGTTTTCAAATATCAAATCACTATATTGTACACATGAAATTAATGTTATATGCCAATTATGCCTCATTTAAAAAAAAAACCCATCCACAATATATAAAAAAGAGCAACAAACCAATAAAAGACAAACCAAGAGAAAAATGAGCAAAACACATAAAGAAGCACTTCACAAAAAAAGATATCAAATGGCCAATACACAGATGAAAAGTGCTCAATCTCATTAGTCATCAGAGAAATGTGACTTAAAGCTACAATAAGAGAGCACTACACACCCATGAGAATGGCTGAAATTAAAGACTAGCAAGAATGTAGAGCACCAACAACTTTCAGAAACTCCTGGGGGCAAGGTAAAGTTCTACAACTATTCTGAAAAACAATGGGCCTTATCTTCTAAGTGCTAAAATTCTACATACCTTTTGACCCAGTGTTCCACTGCTAAGTACAAACTAAAAGAAATGCAGGTACATGTGGACCAAAAGAAACGTATAATGATGTTCACAGCAGCCTAATTTATAACCCCAAACTGTAAATAATGAAAATGGTTAATATTTACAACAGAAAGCATACTTAAATGGTACTATAAAAAAAGGAAAGAAATACCAAAGGTCAGGATGATAGTAATCTTTTTGGGGGGAAGAAGGCAGTGCTATAATGTTGGCAGTGTCCCTTCTGGAACCTCAGTGGCGGTTATGGGAGGGTTCCTTCATAATAATTCTGTGATTTGTACATTTTTGTCTTACTCTCTTCTGAACCTGTATCACAGTTCACAGCAAGAAAAAGAAGATGGAAAAAAATCTAATCTGAGCTATGGGCCTACCTGCAAGTCACAAAAAATCAGTTAAGTTCAGATTCCAATCAATAGCTTGAAAATACAGAACTTTTCCTTATATGATGCTTGTTAAACAAATTATTATCAAATTATTATAAACCTCAAATATTAAAGATAGAGCATATTGTCCTTTCAAATTGAGATTCTCAAAGAAAACATAAAAGCAAAGCTACTATTTACAAAGAAACAATTATGTTATTAATAAAAATACCTAGCAATTAAAAATTGACCTGTCAAAATAATTTTCCATTTTGTTATCAACAGTAGCCTGCATTTTAGATTAATAAGCTTCTTGTAAGAGGTTTATTAAAGAAGAAATTCCAAACATACCTCTCTATTGGGTGTACCTTCATCAAGTTGCTCTGTAAATGAAGATGTCCTGCTCCTGGTTCTTGTTGGTGTTGAAGAATTGGAGGGAGCCTAGATTAATAAATTATTGCACAAATTAGAAAGACTACATGGGACTATGTATTGAGTAGTCTTTCTCTCAATTCATGCCCAAAGAACCCCATGAAAGAAAGGAAAAAAACAAATAGATGAAAAAGCAAATAATACCTAAAACAATCAACTGGAAGACCTAGGCTGCCTATGGGTCCTTGGTCTGACTCTACCACTAACCAGAACTGTGACCTTAGCTAAACTGACTTTCTGAGGGCTATGTGTCCTCATATATAAAATAAGGTTGTGATATTAACACAAGATGATAACATTAGGGGAAAGTGAAACCAGCTGAGGAGTATATGAAAACTCTTTGTACGATTCTGGCAACTTGCTTATAAATCAAAATTATTTGCTTATAAATCAAAATTCAAAGTTCATGAAAAAAGTAAGGTTGTCAATTCAACCTTTGAAGTGCCTTCCAGGGGTGCCTGGATGGCTCAGATGGTTAAGTGTCTGCCTTCAGCTCAGGTCATGATCTCCAGGTCCTGGGATCCAGCCCCGTGCAGGGCTCCCAGCTCAGCAGGGAGTCTGCTTCTCCCTTTCCCTCTGCCTCTCACCCTGCTTGTGCTCTCTCTCTCTCAAATGAATAAATAAAATCTTTAAAAATTTTTTAAAATAAAGTGTCTTTCAGCTCTAATATTCAATACTATGTAATGCACAAGTAAATACCTCTCTAGTCAAGGGCCTTGCTTTAAGTCTACTTGGCACACCACAGCTGGATCCTAAGATGCCAATCCATTTAGTTCTGTAAAGGAGAGCCTGACTCCTATAATTTCCAGTACCAAAAGTCCTCAGGAAAAAGGGCCCAAAATGTAAACCAGAAGGTTGAAGTCTACTCTAATGTGAACTAAAAAAAGGTCCTAAAAGTATAATGCCAAAACTTTAAGACTCTCCCTCACCCATAATAAAATAGATCTGAACTCATCTACACATAGAAATAAGTCTTGATATCTTACCCTTTGTTAGTCTGCAAAGCTCTACATCAATAAAAGGATTTAATAAATACTTGCTAAGTAAATGAGTGAATGAATGTGAGCACATACTATTGTGGCTAGGCTGGAACAGAGAGGTCATCAGGAAGAGTGTACACACATTCACATACATACACACACAAATAAACATATTCACTTTACAATAAGTACAACATTTCAAATTAAAATAGATGTTTCATAAGCAGTATTGGGACAAATCGCCATCCATAAGGGGGTAGAGACAACAACCAGATGCTCACTTCATACTCAAGCTGTATTAAAGATTTAATTTTTTAAATGTTTATTTAAATTCCAGTTAGTGAAAAAATAAACAAATAAATAAATTCCAGTTAGTGAACATACAGTGTAGTATTAGTTTCAGGTATATCACCCAGTGCTCATCACAAGTGCACTCCTTAATCCCCATTACCTATTTAATTCATGATTTTTAAAAAATGAAATATAAAAGAAGATATGAGAGTTTATTTCTCAATCACTGAGTGGGAAAGAGATTTTTCTGTCAAAACCAGAAATCAAAAGGAACAGTTTAATTGGAGGGAGGGAGGAAAATATCAACAAAATAATGACAAAAATTTAATAACCTTTTTTTTTCTAAACAGCTCTTGTAACCCCGTAAATTATAACTCAGAAAACTGACTAACTCACTATCCCTCTCATCTAGGGTAGGTGACCTGAGCTCCACCAATGAATATACCCACATGAGACTCTGAGTCACAAATAAGGGATGTGAGAAAATAGACACAATTTTAAAGTTCATCATCTGGTGAGCACAGAGACAAAGCTTTATGCAGCTGTGCAGAGGAATTATTGATTCAGCTTTCCAAATACCAGGAAAGGGCTACTTTTAGACAGTGATCACCCAATCACTTGAAAAATATATCCCCACTCTAAGTATTTACAATCTTTACACTTTGGCTTTCATGCAAGCCTAATCCGTAACTGAGAAGCTCATCAGCTCTGGATTAACTAGCAAAATCAAATGTTGGAGCGTGCGAAGTTGAAGAATAGGTAGGTCATAAAACACAGTGTCTTCAGAAAAGTAGTGCCACCTGGCAAGTCTGGACTGATGGCTGGTAGGTCTTGCCCTGGAGTTGCAAGAGTAAGGATCATATATATTACATATGATTGTAAAATACAAAACATGCATAAAAAACAACTGTACTTGATCATTTATTGGAAGGCCCTGGATCTTTAATAGGCTATCCTCACTTCAAAATATAAAGGGATTTAGATTCCGCCAAACTAAACTTGGTCTAATTAATTCTCATAGCCAAGAGAAATCTAGACAGGTTTCTAAGCTATTTGTCATAATTAATATCTTTGTTGTCCATGAAAAAATTATAAACTAACCACTGGTCTCAATTTCAGTACAGGAAAAACCATATTAGTCACTATGGTAGGAAAAATCATATTAGTCACTATGGTAGGCAGAATTCTAAGATGACCCCAATTGACCCTCACCCTGTGAATATGAGATCACTCCCTTGACTATCACACATTACAATGTAAAAGGGATTTCTACAGGCATATTTAAGATTTCTAATAAGTAGTCTTTGAGTCAATCAAAAGATTACCTAGATGGGTCTACCTGATCACAAAAGCCCTTCTTATAAGAGTCTAGAGTGCAAAGGCAGAGGCAGAAGGCAGAGAAATGCACCCCTGCTGTCCTGAAAGAAAACCAAATGCCTATGAGGGCCAAGTGACAAGGAACTGCAGGTAGCCTCTAGATCCTTCTTCAACAGCCAGGAAGAAATAAGGACTTCAGTCCTATAAGCACAGAGGACTAAATTCTAGTACAGCCACATGAGTACAGAAGAAAACCCTAAACTCCAGTTAAGAACATAGTCTGGGGGCGCCTGGGTGGCTCAGTCGGTTAAGTGTCTGCCTTCGGCTCAGGTCATGATCCCAGGGTCCTGGGACTGAGCCCCATGTCAGGCTCCCTACTCAGCGGGAAGCCAGATTCTCCCTCTCCTCTGCCCTGCCCGCCACCCATGCTCTCTCTCTCTCTCAAATAAATACACCTTTAAAAGAAAAAAAAGAAGAACGTAGTCTAGATGACACCTTGTGAAACCCTTTTTTTTAATTTTTTATTTTTTACTAACATATAATGTATTACTAGCCCCAGTGGTACAGGTCTGTGAATCGTCAGGCTTACAGACTTCACAGCACTCACCATAGCACATACCCTCCCCAATGTACCTTGTGAAACTCTTAACAGAGAAGCCAGTCGTCCATGCCAGACTTCTGACCTAGACTATGAAGTAACAATTGGGTTATCAGGCACTAAGAGTGTAGTAATTGGTTATGCAACATTAGAAACTGTATACAGTCATTTCCGGGAAAAAGAAGCCTTGAGTGGTTTACCCCTTTCATTATCCATTAAGACCCTATTCAGATGTCACCCTGACACTCTCCAGAATTGCTTTCCTCTGTGCAGCCACAGCACCATGCACACACTTCACTCATACTAGGAGTACTTGTCTCTCAATCCCTCGGTACAGACACTACATCTACCCTTCACAGCAAATGCAACACCCAGCACCTTAGGAGGCCCTGTTCAATAAATAAGAGCTCTAAAATTACAAATATTTTTAATTAATTAATTTATTTATTTATTTGTAGCCTCCACGCCCAATGGCTTGAACTCACAACCCTGAGATCAAGAGTTGCATACTTTACCAACTGCGTCAGCCGAGTGCCCCAACAAATAATTTTTTTAAATTTTTTAATTATTATTTTTTTTATTTTAGTTTTTTTTTTTTTTTTTTTTTTTTTTTTTGGTCAAAGAGAGAGAGAGCACGAGTGAGCACAGGCAGACAGAGAGGCAGGCAGAGGCAGAGAGAGAAGCAGGCTCCCCGCTGAGCAAGGAGCCCAATGTGGGACTCGATCCGAGGATGCTGGGATCATGACCTGAGCCGAAGGCAGCCGCTTAACCAACTGAGCCACCCAGGCATCCCCCAACAAATATTTTTAAATACTTTATCTCTTTTGATCCTCACAACCAATCTGAAAGTTAATCAGGGCAGATATCATCATCCCCAATTCTCATCTCTGATGAGAAAATAAGAGGGTCAGAATACTTGTGTAGCTTGCCCAGGTTGCATACAAGGTCTGTGTTATGGATTAGGACACAGGTCTTCCGATTTCCTCACCCACTTCCCTGGTATTCTTTAGATCACTGTTTCTCAGATTTTCTTCCACCTGGGACCCAGAGTGTAAAGACAAAATAAAGCACCCATTTTACATACAGACACCTCTAAGACAGAACCTTAAACTTTATGACAGAAAGTGTCATATTTCCCGACCACGTTTATTCTTTCATTAAAAAAAAAAAAAGCCAGGGGGAGCCTGACTGGCTTAATCTCAGGGTTGAGTTCAAGTCCCACGCGTGGTGTAGAGTTTACTTAGGGGGAAAAAAAAAAAAAAGCTGATCTCAACCCACTAAAAGATTCCACAATTCTCTTAACTGCTTTCACCATACCATGTAAGAACAATGTACATAAAGACAGCCACTAACTCTAAAATCTAGACTACATCAAACATACTACTATATTTTAGTTATCTTAAAAAATAAAAATTAAAAAGCATTAATCCTAGCTGAATATCACAATCTAAAGATAACAAAAACACAAATTCTGGATTTTTGTATTACTGAAAAGTTCTATATCAAAGTCAAAACTATGTTAACCGGGGCACCTGGGTGGCTCAGGGGGTTAAGCCTCTGCCTTCGGCTCAGGTCATGATCTCGGAGTCCTGGGATCGAGTCCCGCATCGGGCTCTCTGCTCAGCAGGGAGCCTGCTTCCCTCTCTCTCTCTCTCTCTCTCTGCCTGCCTCTCCGTCTACTTGTGATCTCTCTCTGTCAAATAAATAAATAATCTTTAAAAAAAAAAAAAACTATGTTAACCAAAGTTTACTCATTAGGGGCTCTACAATCTGGGAATTTTCATGGAAAGAATTACTCAAGATAGCTGAATTATTAGACAGATTTAGAAAAATATAGATATAAGATAGACACAGGCAGAGATATAGATATCTATCTAAAATTATAGATTAAAATAAAATAAAATTATAGATTCAATGGTTATACCTCATTGATACCTGAAGGGCTGTGGAGATACAATGAGTTGTAACCATTTTGAATCTATAACTTTCTGAAATCAATTAACTAATTCGAGTTTTTTTTTAATATATTTTTCTTTTCTGAATTTATTTTATTTTGTTTTTTTAAGATTTTATTTATTTATTTGACAGACAGATCACAAGTAGGCAGAGAGGCAGGCAGAGAGAAAGGAAGGGAAGCAGGCTCCCCGCTGAGCAGAGAGCCCGATGCGGGGCTCGATCCCAGGACCCTGGGATCATGACCTGAGCCGAAGGCAGCGGCTTTAACCCACTGAGCCACCCAGGCACCCCTCTGAATTTATTTTTAAGATTTTATTTATTTATTTGACAGGGAGAGATCACAAGTAGGCAGAGAGGCAGGCAGAGGGAGAGGGAGAAGCAGGTTCCCTGTTGAGCCCAGAGCCTGATGCAGGGCTCGATCCCAGGACCCTGAGACCATGACCCGAGCCAAAGGCAGAGGTTTAACCCACTGAGCCACCCAGGCACCCCTAACTAATTCTCGTTTTTTTTTTTTTTAAAGATTTTATTTATTTATTTGTCAGAGAGGGAGAGAGAGCGAGCACAGGCAGAGTGGCAGGCAGAGGGAGAAGCAGGCTCCCTGCGGAGAAAGGAGCACGATGTGGGACTCGATCCCAGGACACTGGGATCATGACCTGAGCTGAAGACAGCTGCTTAACCAACTGAGCCACCCAGGTGTCCCATAATTCTCGTTTTTAAAGATAAAAGGAGGGGTACCTGGGTGGCTCAGTCACTTAAGCCTCTGCCTTTGGCTCTGGTCATGATCCCAGGGCCCTGGGATTGAGCCCCACATCTGGCTCCCCACTCAAGGGGAGCCTGCTTCTCCTCTGCCCCTCCCCCCAACTTGTGCATGCTCTCTCACTCCCTCAAATAAATAAAATCTCTAAAAAAATTTTTTTAAGATAAAAGGAAACTGAACATAGGGGCGCCTGGGTGGCTCAGTAGGTTAAGCAGCTGCCTTGGGCTCAGGTCATAATCCCAGAGTCCTGGGATGGAGCCCAACATTGCGCTCCCTACTCACCGGGAGACTGCTTGTCCCTCTCCCTCTGCCCGACCCCACTGCTTATTCATTTCCTCTCTCTCGAATAAATAAATTTTTTTTTAAAAAAAGGGAAGAAAGAAAAGAAACGTCAACCAATGTTCAGAAGATTGGTATGAATGAAAGAACAGCAAAGAATTTAACACAACTGAGAACACCACAACCCCAAGGAGCTACAAAAGAGAACAGTGATGAGAAGCAAGCCTATTTTCATCCCCAGAACCATGAAAAGACTTAGGACTTAAAGCAAAAATTTAACACAAGATGCGAGAAGAGACAAGACCAAAAACAGAAGACTGGTTGAAGGATCCCCAGATCCCTGTCCTACCTTACAGAGCCTCTGAAGAACCAGAGGTTTATTTTTGGGAGACAATTGGGCTCCAAACTGGGCAAAACCAAGCACAGTAAGATAGGAGCAAAGGGCCAAGTATATGACTAACATCAGTGGAATTAAGTGGTACCTGCAGTGAATCAGCCCTGCTTCTAGAAGGTTGGCAACTTGGCTTATAACCCCCTCACCCTTTCTCCAAACAACACCGGGCTTCTCTGGAGAAATCAAATGACCTCCAGACCTATGGTTACCAGTGTGAAGATATTTTCCCCAATAATAACCCCGCAGAGAACTCCAGTGTCTCTATCACATGCTACTTCCAAATAGCATCAGATTTTTAGTGCCTACCCTTAAATATGAATGGAAAGCACAGAGCACCCAATAAAGTTTCCAAAGTAAAAAAGTGAGCCAAAAACAAACAAAAACACAAGAACCAGAAAAAAACAAAACAGTAAAGATTAAAAGAAAACTTAAAAAAAAACACACCATTATTCTGAGAGATTAAAAAACATTATATCTGTATAACAAGAACAATGCTATGAAAAAGGAAAAGACAGGAAGAAACAGCCCTTCGAGATTTTAAAATAAGATAGCCAAAATCCAAAATTCAATTTAAGAGTTAAATAACTTGAAGAAATCTCTCAAAAGTAGAGCAAAACAAAACCTAAACACAACAACAACAAAAAACCCAAAATGGAATACAAATGGTAAAAAAAGAAAAAGAGAATCTATCCTGAAGGCACAAAAGCCACCAAATTGCAGCTAAAGAGAGAAGAGAAAAACCAAAGGGGAGCGAATTATCAAAGAAACACTATGTAAAAGTTTCCAAGAATTTAAGCACAGGAGTGACACCATACAATGCCCACTGAGTGTCCAGCACAATGCATAAAGAAATCCATATACAGGCATATTTACCATGAAATTTCAGACAACAAGCCATAAAGGGAAGATCCTAAAGTCTCCAGAAAGAAAAAAGCAGCAGAATGACAATGGACATCTTAATAGCAACACTGCAAATAGAAAACAATGGAGCAATGCTTCCCAAAATCATCTACTTTGACAGGAAACCAGTAGATAAGGTTTATAATGTACAACTCAACAAACAGCAAAGCAACAACAGTTTATTATTAGAAATATGAAGTTAAATATCTGGGCAAACAAAATGTTGAGAATATGGAGAACAGGCCTGGCGGGTTGGAGCAGACAATGGGTTTTTTTGCATAACGTCCTTTCAGTAGTACTTCACCTTTTAAAATGATGTAACATATCACTTTGATAAAAATAAAAGAAAATTTTTAATTAAAATCATAAATATTTAGAGGTGCCTGGGTGGCTCAGTCATTAAGCACCTGCGTTCAGCTCAGGTCATGATCCCTGGGTCCTGGGATCAGGTCTGGCATCGACTCCCCTGCTCAGCGAGAAGCCTGCTTCTCCCTCTCCCACTCCCCCGCTTGTGCTCCCTCTCTCGTTGTGTCTCTGTCAATTAAATAAATACATAAAATCTTTAAAAAAAAAAGTCATTTGTTCAAAACAAGATACCGAATAAAATTTAAAACATGACATATAGATTAAAAGATCATCTATTTCTCATCTTAAATCTCATCCAATAGTTGACAATGAATAAGTGGACTGATATTCTCAACATTCAGACACTAGCTATTGTTACAGCATATTTCAAGGCCAATAACATGGTATATGCTAACTTAACCAAGTGATTCCACAAAATAAGTAAGATAGAAAAATCAGATAATATCTTTACAATCTAAGGAATATATACTTGTTGAGAATTTATCATTTTGAAGTCAAATATTTCAGGAGTACCTGGGTGACTCAGTTGGTTAAGTGTCTGCCTTCAGCTCAGGTCATGATCTCATGGAATGGAGCCCTGCTTCAGGTTCCCTGCTCAGCAGGGAGCCTGCTTCTCCCCCTCCCTCTCTCTTTGTTGCTCCCTCTACTTGTGCTCTCTCTCTGTCAAATGAGTAAATAAAATCTTTTTTAAAAATCTAAAAGAGTAGGGGCACCTGGGTAGCTCGGTGGGTTAAGCCACCGCCTTCGGCTCAGGTCATGATCTCAGGGTCCTCAGACAGCCCCACATCGGGCTTCCTGCTTGGCGGAGAGCATGCTTCTCCCTCTCCCTCTGCCTGCTGCTCTCTGCCTACTTGTGTGCTCTCTCGCTCTCTCTCTCTCTGTCAAATATATAAATAAAATCTTTTAAAAACTTTTTTAAAGTAAAGATTTTATTTATTTATTCATTTGAAACAGAGCAAGAGTGAGAGAGTACAAGTGGGGGTGGAAGGCAACAGCAGAGGGTTAGGGAGAAGCAGGCTCCCCACTGAGCAGAGAGCTCCATGCAGGTCCCAAACCCAGGACCCTGGGATCAAGACCTGAGCTACAGGCAGACGCTTAACCAACTGGGCCACCCAGGGGCCCCTGAACTTATGTTTAAATACATCATGGTGAATAGATTTCCAGTATAAGAATGTAGACTTAATACTATTGCTTACCTCACTCCCTCCTAAAAACCCACTGAAGTGAAAGTTTAAAAAAAAAAAAAAGGTAGGAAAACATAGATTAACTATAACTCAAGAATAAAACAGAGAACATCAACAGTAAAAAGATAATGAGGGGCGCCTAGGTGGCTCAGTGGGTTAAGGCCTCTGCCTTCGGCTCAGGCCATGATCTCGGGGTCTTGGGATCAAGCCCCAAATCGGGCTCTCTGCTTGGTGGGGAGCCTGCTTCCCCCTCTCTCTCTGCCTGCCTCTCTGCCTACTTGTGATCTGTCAAATAAATGAAAATTTAAAAAAAAAAAAAGATGAGAAATCTCTGAAGAATCGAAGGCAAAAGGATTCAAATTGGTAGAGAAATCAGGACAAAAGTAGCCATAACTCTAATTCTGTACAGAACGCTGAAGAAGAGGGTTGCTGCTTCGTGTGACAAACAGGTACTTGAGGTCAGCCTCCTCCAACACAAACATATTTCCAGACAAAAGTAACTGCAAAATATAATGAGCAATTACCTTGTAGGAGTTAGATCTTCAGCTTTGTGGCTGGTACCACGAAGTAGCAGAGGAAAAATACACCCGAGTTTGCCCACCGCAACCCCAGTCCACCCAGTTTATGCCAGTTTATGTTCCAAGATCATTATTAGAAGTAGTGTCCCCGGGGCGCCTGGGTGGCTCAGAGGGTTAAGCCTCTGCCTTCGGCTCCGGTCATGGTCCCTGGGTCCTGGGATCGAGCCCCACATCAGGCTCTCTGCTCCGCAGGGAGCCTGCTTCCCTTCCCCTCTCTCTGCCTGCCTCTCTGCCTACTTGTGATCTCTCTCTCTCTGTCTGTCAAATAAATAGATGAAATCTTTAAAAAAAAAAAAAAAAAAAAAAAGGTAGTGTCCCCTTTCATTCTCAAGAATGTTTGCATGATAAATTATATATGGTCACCTTTCAAAGTAGGTAGACGCTCTTTGTTTGGGCTGCAGAGGAGGGATCCTCTGATTGTTCCCTTCCCTAACCACTCTCCACACAGGGGAGAGGCACGTAAGAACAGAGAAAACCCATGTCAGCTAGTGAAATAAACCACCCACCAGGACTTCATAAATATAAATGAAAACCCAGCAATCACAAGACATTTTTCTTAACAAAACAAACAAGATGACCAGTAAGACTATAGTAAGTGACCCAAAAAAAAAAATCAGATAGGGGCGCCTGGGTGGCTCAGTGGGTTAAGCCGCTGCCTTCGGCTCAGGTCATGATCTCAGGGTCCTGGGATCGAGTCCCACATCGGGCTCTCTGCTCAGCAAGAAGCCTGCTTCCCTCTCTCTCTCTCTCTGCCTGCCTCTCCGTCTACTTGTGATCTCTCTCTGTCAAATAAATAAATAAAATCTTAAAAAAAAAAAAAATCAGATAAATCAAGGAACAGAACTTAAATACAAATGTGTATATATGTACTATATAATGCTTATCTTACCATAGTTTTGATAAGCTCTAGTTTCTTTAAACAACTATAAGCTACTACTAAAAAGTAAAACAAGGCAACATGTATAAGCACGGTGGTTAAAAAAATGGACTTCTGAGACACACTACCTGAGCTTATCTCAGCTTTACCACTAAATAACTGTATACCTGAGACAAGTTACTTTACCTGCCCCAGCCTCAATTTCTTATCTGTAAAATGGGAATAATACAAATCATATGTTATATTATTTCATGTTTTAATTTGGAAATCATGCAATACAACCAAGAAAAGTATGTGATTAATAATAATTACTCAATAAATGCTTACTAGTGTTATTATTTGTAGAAGTTAAATATATGATTACTAGAATAAATTTAATAAATAATTAAATTTATTCTAATAATAAAATTTGAAGAAATCTCTCAAAACAATAGAACAAACAGGGAAAAAGGAATATATAAAAAAAAAGTCTGAATACCCTTGGGCGCCTGGGTGGCTCAGCTGGTTGGGAGACTGCCTTCGGCTTGGGTCATGATCCTGGAGTCCCCGGATCAAGTCCGGCATAGGGCTCCCTGCTTAGTGGGGAGTCTGCTTCTCCCTCTGAACCCCTCCCCTCTTATGCTCTCTCTCTCACACACTCTCTCTCTCTCTCAAGTAAATAAATAAAATCTTAAAAAAGAAAAAGAATACCCAAAGAACTTGTCCAGAAAGATTAAGAAGATTTTTAAGGAGAGGGGGGGGAGACAAACAACAACAACAAAGAACTAAAAGAAGAAAATTGGGAATTTTCTAAAATCAAGGGAAGAAGAGAAGATTCAAAGATCAGGTTAACTACCAATGAAGAAAGAACGGGTTTGGAATTAGACTTCTCATTTGTAATACATAATGCTGGAAGATGAGGAGAAAGAAAGAAGCTCAACAGTCTGAGGGAACATTTCCTACCTAGAATTCCATAAATAAATAAGAATGTCTTACTAATATATCTTGTGATTTAGAAGTGAAGGAACCAACCACTGTTGGTTAAAACCCTATACTTTAGAGCCCTGACCTTCATTATTAACACATTAACTGACTTCTACATCAGTTTCCAGCCTTGCTCGCTTGCCTGGGCCCTGCAGAATGCCCTATGAATTTTCCTAGTTTCCATGGGATGTAAAGTTGAGGTATGTAAAATTACATCCATGTCTTGGGATCTCTGAATCTCACAATTTAACAAACTGGGTTAATTCATCCCAAAAGCCAGAAAGATAAAACTTCTCTTAGTTTTTTCCTCTAGCTCTCCCTACCAAACTACGAAACAAATGAAAGAATTCTGTATGGCCAGTACTCTATTCAAATTTAATGGCACTTTTTTTTTAATCCCATAAACTAGGGCTGTTTTATATTTAAAACATGAGAACTTAATGTACATTCTATCTAAAGAATTATCAACAGCCACTATATGCTACTGGTCAAAATACAAATTATTATATATTAATGTTCTCCCTGGGAATTATGGTTTCCCCAATTTCAAGAAGAAGGGCAACTACTTAGTAAACCTGGATTACAATAAGGCTATATTCCTTCAGAAAGGGACTTTTCCCACCTGTGTATTTTCTTTAAGTTTCTATTACATAAACTATTATTTTGGAGTCTCACTTTCTGCTGTTTTTAATTCTTTTATTGTAGTGAAATATATATATAAATTACCATTTTAACCAGTTTTAGGTGTACAGTTCTGTGGTGTTAAGTATATTCACACTGTTGTGCAACCGTCATCATCATCAATTTCCAGAACTTCATCTCTCCAAACCAAAACTCTACCCCTTAAGCATTAACTCCTGACTTCCCCCTCTTTCCAGCCCCTAGCAACCAGCATTCAATTTTTTGTCTCTATGAATTTGACTAATCTAGGTACCACAGATAAGTGGAATCACACAATTATTTGTCTATTTGTGTCTGTACTTCAAAGTTTTAGTAATATTAGAAAAAGGCTGACAATGTTTTTATTTATGTTGGGGTGCCTGGCTGGCTCAGACAGAGAGGCACGCAACTCTTCATCTCAGGTTCATGAGTTTGAGCCCCACACTGGGTATAGTGATTACTTAAATAAATAAATAAAATTTTAAAATATATTTTTATTTATGTACTACATATATCCCAGTTATAATGTATTCTATATTATTTTTTAATTTAATTCTATCCAATTCATTCTGTAAGACTGCTTTTAGACAACCAGCTTGAGCAACAGAAATTCAACAAAGGCTAAAGAGCCCACAGTGACCACCTGGCTAAATATAGGCAACCTACCTCAAAATATCCATAAACCCTACCTGAGCAATGGGCTACATACCGTTACCAAAAAAGGGGAAAATTCCGTATGTCCCCATATGTCCTCACCTTCCTGCTTTAAATACAGCCCCCACTGTATATAAAACACTGCCTTGTTAGAGTCTGCTTTGCTGTCCTGCCAACCACTCCTTTGAGGTGTATTCAGTAAATTTCTATCTCCTTTGTTCTGCCTTGTGTGAATCCTTTTACTGCCCATGCCACTGGTCCCCACCTGATCAGGATGCCCCACATGTGGGGGAGGGTCCCCATCCAATCAAGACAAACACTACATAGGAATTTAAAAATCCAAAACAGATATTCACTGCTAAAAAACAATGTAAGTGGGGTGCCTAGGTGGCTCAGTCAGTTAAATGTTGGACTCCTGACTTCATCTCAGGGTCCTGAGATCAAGCCTGGGTTGGGACCTGTGCTGAGTATGGAGCCTGCTTAAGATTCTCTCTCTCCCTGCCCCATCTCATACATGCACACTCTCTCTCAAAATAATAATAAGTATGATGTAATTGGGATTACTTGGGTGGCTCAGTCAGTTAAGTGTGCCCCTCTTGATCTCAGCTCAGGTTTGAATCTCAGGGTCCTGAGTTCAACCCCTGCATTGGGCTCCACACTGGGCGTGGAGCCTACTCTTAATAAATAAATAAATAAATAAATAAGTGAACCTTCACTTAAAAATTTTTTAACTTCATTTTTAATTAGTGATTAGGCTTCGAGTCATCATCAGTGTTGAATAAATAATTACTTAAAATATTTGCCAAGGAAGGGTGCAAATAATCTTAGTACCAACCAAATAGAAGTGATTGGGGAACTATTTCTTATTTTTATTGAATGCTTTCAAACCCTTAGGAACCCTATATCATTATTATAATTATTATTGCTGGGAAGTTTTACAAATATTGCAATGCAAATGGTTCATTTATCCCAGAATTACCTATGCCTGACAACTCAATTTATCAGAAAAATACCTTTCAGGCCACTTACCTATGAAAAGCAAGCCAAGAAACAGGAAGTATGCACACAAAGGCCTCCAAACACTCAAAATTTGTGTTAACACACTACACTGCACTAAAGAATCCCTCAGGTACTTGCCCTTATTTCACATAAATTTTATGTTTATGTATCTTTAAAAAAAAAAAAGTTGTTTATGTATCTTGATTCAAACCCCACAACAGTTTAAAGGCAAGAGAAGACATGTGGCAGGTAGAGAAGGAGGTTACAAAATTACAAAAAGTAGACAGAGAACAAACAAACAAAAACCCAGATAAATTTTGGGGGGCATGGTGCCTTCAACACAAAATAATTTATACTCAAAAATGAAGAAATGATGCCATTATACAAATTCAAGATCCTTTGCTTAAGAAAACAAGGATACGTATAATCTGTTGCAAAAGGATTGTGATGAAAAAGGTTTTTTTTCTTTTCTAATTCACCCTTGAAAAAAAGTCTTCAACTTTGAAAACAATAATCCAGAACTTCTCATCCTAAAGAGTTCTTAATAGCTAAAGATTTGAGGCCAGAACAGAATCAAGTCTCCATGACTAGATGATCACTAACAATTTAATTTTACCTTCTTGATATATATATATATATTATACCTATTGTCAAAGAGGACTGTTTTAAATCTTTTATACACAATGATTTTATTTGATCCAGATGCAGTCTCACCTAATACATTAGTTAGCTCGTTAACTTTTTTACTAATCTAAAAACCACCTCTTTCTGTTAACACACAAAAGCAATTCATTTTCATGAAGAAAAACTAAACATTATGAATTAGAAAAATAATCATAAAATCTCATGAGTACTTCCTTCTTAAACTATTTTCATTGCCTGCATATAAATATACTTTACATACATATTTTTCCCCACAAAACTGGGAATCTACCTCTTTGGTGTATGTATGAATTAAATAAAATTATTCGTGTAAAATACAAACCAAAATGCCTCTCATATAGTAAAAGCCCAATAAATGTTGGCTTTTGTTAAAGGCTGCATAATAACCCACTACCTTAAAAAATCTGTTAATCAATTTTCTATTTTTAGCCAGTTTTTACCTGTTAAAACAACACTGAAATAGAAGTCCATGACATTAAATCTTTCATACATCCTACACTTTTTCTTAGAGATTTGATTTATTGGAGAAAGAGAGAGAGAAAATGAGCAGGGGGGAGGGGCAGAGAGAGAGGGAAAAGCAGACTTCCTGCTGAGCAGGGAGACCTAGGCCCCACTCAAACCCAGGACCCTGGGATCATGATCTGAGCCAAGGCAGATACTTAACAGACTAAGCCACCCACCTACCTGATCCTAAGCTTTCTTAGAATAAATTTCTAGAGATGGAATCTTGGATCAATATTTTAAACATTCCCAAATGTAACTGCTTTACATTTAACATGGTGTTTCCCCACATTCCCCATCTCTACCACACTTTTAAGTTTTTTCTTTCTTAAATAAATGTGTTTTGTAAATTTAGAAAAGCTGGCAGTAAATAGTATGAAAAGTAAGGTATTTACTATCTAAACTTTAATCACTATTTGCATTTTACTTAGGAGAATGAAAAAGCTTTCAGTGTCATGTTCCAATGTATTTCAAGCAGTTTTACTTTACATGGGCTTTAGCTTTTAAAAGAACTTCAAGTTATAGTCAATAGTTGTTTTAATGTGATAGTTGACTTGATACTTGTTAGTTGCTTAACAGTTGTTTAAAAGCTGTGTAAGGGGGTGCCTGGGTGGCTCAGTGGGTTAAGCCGCTTCCTTCGGCTTGGGTCGTGATCTCGGGGTCCTGGGATCGAGTCCTGCGTCGGGCTCTCTGCTCAGCAGGGAGCCTGCTTTGCTTCCCTTCCTCTCTCTCTGCCTGCCTCTCTGCCTACTTGTGATCTCTCTCTGTCAAATAAATAAATAAAATCTTAAAAAAAAATAAAATAAAAAATAAATAAATAAAAGCTGTGTAAGATAAATGTATTTTTAAAAATATTTTAAAATGTCTCCAAATTAATCAAAACTCAGCCTTTTTTGTGGAAACTCTAAAATTTGAGAGAGAGGGCACTGCTCAATCTATTGGAACCGACAAAGGCTGGGATGAAATTTAGCAGAAGCCCTCATCTTTGCTCAAAAGACAAGTGCTGCGACCGGCACCTGGGTGGCTCAGTGGGTTAAGCCTGTGCCTTCGGCTCAGGTCATGATCCCAGGATCCTGGAATCGAGCCCCACATCAGGCTCTCTGCTCATCCGGGAGCCTGCTTCCCTCTCTCTCTCTCTGCCTGCCTCTCTGTCTACTTGTGATCTCTGTCTGTAAAATGAATAAATAAAATCTTTTAAAAAAAGAGAGAGAGAGAGAGAGACAAGTGCTGCGAGCACCAAAACACACATTCTTCTTGGTGTCTAGGAAACTGTTTCTTTAAATTAACACGACTAACACGCCCCCTTTTTCCTAGAAACTGTCATTTCCTGAAGCAACAGCATTCATGAAAAAACAAACTAACAAGACTCTTGAAGCTGAAGCCTGGCTGGGGATAGGCAGAACCCGGGCCTGGCCTCAGAATGTCTGTCCCTACGCCCGACGGAGTTCAACCAAGTTATGCGAAGTGACTAACTCGTGACAGCCTCGGGCGGGCGCTGGACACTGGCCACACTGCCACCTCTTTCAGGTCCAATGCTCCCGCGAGCAGCCTGGCTTGGAATGGCTCGACCCTCGCCCTCACCCTGACCACCGAACCACGGTTTGACGACTCCCGTAATGGATCGGGAGTCTAGCGGGATCCAGGCCCCTCCGTACTCAATCTCGGGTCATGACGGGAGCGAGAACTTCAGACAAGAAGTCAGGTATTACAGAACCCCAGGTTTCCCCATCCGGCCCTTACTCCTGAGTTGGGGTCTCGGATTGGTGAGGGAACCTTCGATAGGGGTAAAAAGTCATGCAAGATCGTAGACCCTCTAACTTATTCTCAGGCCAGGGTCGTGCGTTGGGGGAAAACTAGAGGTCAGACGTCCCAAAGGATTTTAACACCCTCTCCCACTTTCCTGCATAGAGTTTGGGGATTGGGTCCCCAGGTCCCCAACACTGAGAACCCGAGCCGCCCTGGACTCATTTCCAGACCGGAGTTTGGGGGAGATTCTCAGGTTAGACGTCAAGGATCACGGAAGAACCTTCCCTTCTCCTGGCTCCCGAATTGTGTCAGGGGGTGTCGGGAATTAGACGAGAGCAGCGGCCATAGTACCTGAGTCGAAGCCAACGCCTGCTGGAGCTGCTGTTGCTCCTCGCTGATCTTTTGCTTCAGTTTCTTGAACATGGTGCAGCGCGGTGTCCTGAGTGTGAGACCTGAGGGGCGAGTGCCCAGGGAGACCCGGCCACGGCGGCGACAGCGGCCTCTCTCTACACCAGGGACCGTAGGGGCCGGGCCTCACCGCCTCCTCCTTGGGCTCGCGGGTGGATCGGGACACTCGTCCTGCGGGTGTCGGCGTCGCCGCCGCCGCGTCTCTTTCTTCTGGGTGCCACTGGTTGGCCTATGCCCCCCATCCAGGCCCGGGAGCGGCGGCGGCGGCGACAACGGCAGCAGGTGAACGGTGTGCCAAAGACGCCTGCGCGGCCTACGTGGAGCTCGCCCAGGGAGCTCTACGGAGCGCGGGAGGGGCCAACCACGAAGTTGCCCTGGCACATGCGCGCTCGGGGTGTCGCTCTCGAACGCAGCTGCGGGGAGTAATACGCCGCGTTACGCGCTGCTCCAATTCACTGCGTGCAGAGATACCTTCCGAGCTGGGGCGGGGGCTGCTCTGAGTACTGCAGTGACGCACACCGGACTTCGGCACTGCAGAGTCCCGCGGGGAGGGTAATGCTTCTATAAACGACCGCAGGATGGGCCGGCCCACAGCGGACAGCCGCGTGTCTGAGCGCCTGGGGTGGGAGAAGGGGTGGGGGGGATCCAGGGAACCTGCTTCGTGCTCTGAAGGGTAGTGCACATTTGTTTAGTAATTGTAGTTAAGGGTCTGTATCTTCAGTGCCTGGTACTCCAACTGCTCCAAAGAGGGGCTGTCTTTCCTTCCCCGGACCCTCCCAGAGGTCAGCAAGTGTCTGACACAGACTCCCAGGGTCCAAACGTTTCAGGACGATATTGTAAAATCTCAACCGTTTGGACATCTGTCTTTATTTTTTTTTCAAAGATTTTATTTATTTATTTGACAGAGAGAGATTACAGGTAGGCAGAGAGGTAGGCGGAGAGAGAGAAAGGAAGAAGCAGGCTCCCTGCCAAGCAGAGAGCCCGATGCGGGACTCGATCCCAGGACTCTGAGATCACGACCTGAGCCGAAGGCAGAGGCTTAACCCACTGAGCCACCCAGGCACCCTATTTTTTATTTAACCTAAATTGTATATTTTCACGTATTCTTTCGAAAATCCTTATCAGTCTAAGTGCCAGATCCTTGGGGATGTTAAAAGAATTCACAGCTGGTGGAATACACAGATTTCCAAAGGGTCATCTGCATCTGCAATCATGCTATAGAGTTTAATGTTTATGGGCCTAATTCTTCCAACACACTTGGGCCATCTGTGAACCCCTATATCCATCTCAGCAACTGCCTCTGCGTGCTATACATTGTCTCGTGTATCTGAACCTGAGAGAATATACGCTGATCTTAATATTTTAGCAAAGTTTATTTACCAGCAGTTTCCTTTGTAAGATTCCATAACCTGATCCCTAAGTGCAGCAGAGCTAGAACAGGGCCTCCTCTGAACACTGCACCGACAGCTGGGCTAAGTCCTCTTTTATCTCATACTGAACACCTATATATTTACCAAGAAAGTTGTAGCACTGTGACCTTCGGCCACACAGCACAAAGTCAAATGTCTGAAGGGAGCAGAAAGATTACGAGTGACACACATATGGTGTAAGACAATGGAGAATGAGGGAAAGTAACAAACCGGATAGTGCAAACCCGTCCAGAGGTATTTTTAAATCACTGCAGCAAAACAGCTCTTAGAATAAAATTCACCCCAAAGACCAGATTGTGACCTCTGAGTCTTAATTCTCTGCCCCTCGTTTTCCTCATCTATAATATCTTAATAATATTTCATGGGAATTTTGTGAAGTTTGATGAGCATGGCGTATAGGTCATAGTAAATGATACTTCAAAATCCTAAGAATTTCATTCTCTTCTTACTTCTAACAGTCTCCCTCTCTGTGTTGAGATCTCTAGCCTAGACCTCTCCCCTGAGCTCCCGATTATAGCATCTTCATTAGGCTGCCAGGTTTGGGAGGGCAAAAATCGCAGCTGTTATGCAACTCAACCAGTGCCTAGTACAGGGCCTGACACTAAATTTCTACAGAATTACTTAGTTTTAATACATCCAGCTGCCTACTGAACAGTTTCTCTTAATAGTGCATAGGCACCTCAATCAACATGTCTGAAACCAAAATCATCTGCTACTATACCCCCTACCATCACCATCCTGATTTGCCCCTTCTGTGTTTCTTCTCACCCTCTCGCATTTTCTCGTCTTCACAAGCTTGCTTTGCCATCTGTATTTTCTGCCGTGGCTGGTGTCATCTCCATCTGCCCAGTTACCCAAGTGAAAACTGTTGAAGTTCATCAAAACATTCCTCTCATTCTTCACCCATATCCAGCGAATCACCAAGCTCTCTGTCTTGTACTCTGAGATGTTTCTCAAATCTGTTCTCTTTCTTATTCACCCTCCCACTAGTTTCAATCTTCATTACATTTCACCACTTAAATGATGGCCCAGTTTCCAGATTGGCTTCTCTCCAATCAATCTTCCATATAGCTGATGTTACTCTCCTGCTAAAACCCCATCAGTGACCTCCTTGTCCTGCAGGACGCTATTCAAATTCCCAGGCGGTACAAGAAACCTTTAACATCTGGCTCCTGCTTTCTCTCTCACAACACCCTCTCCATACTTCACACTTGAAACCTCCAGAAATTTCAAATTAACTTGCGGTTCCCTTGCATTTCCAGCTTTTGTATACCTCCTTGCTTTTCTTTTTTTAGTCCCCAGGTTATACATAGTAGTTTTGAACACCTCAGTGAATCCAGTATACTTATTATCCCCCATGACTTTGTACATTTCTTCTTTTTCCACCTTTCTTATCTATCCTTGATAATACTGCCCACATGTCATCTTCCCTTTCAAGCATTTCCTAACACCACCCCTAAATACACACACATCAGTGGACTTAGTCATGCTCCCCTCTCTACAACTTCACTCTTACAAGTTGTTAATGTATATATCACACTGTATTTTTATCTTTTATTACAAAAGTAACATACACTCACTGTAACAAAAACAAGTACAGTTGACCCTTAAACACAGATTTGAACTGCATGGGAGAAATTATACATGGATCTTGTTTTCAGTAAATACAATACAGTCCTGTAAATGTATTTTCCTTATAATTTCTTTTCTCTATCTTGCTTTATTGTATGAATGAAATATGTAATACATATAACATACAAAATACATGTTAGTCAACTGTTTGTTATCAATAAGGCTTTTGGTCAACACTAGGCTGGTCATTAGTGGTTAAGTTTTGGGGGAGACAAAAGTTACACACAGATTTTTCAACCATGTGGGAGGTTGGCATCCCTAACCCCTGCATTGTTTAAGGGTCAACTGTATAATCTTATCCCCCCAAATAAGCCCTATTAATAATTTAGTTTGTATTCTTTCCATTTTTTTTCTGTACTAATGAAAATATAAGATGTGTAAATATAATTATCTATGTATTTGTAGTTTTAATTTATCTTATTTTAATTAACTTAAATTTGTTTTGTTAAGAATGGGTCATATTCTCCATCTTGCTTTTCTCAGTTAACATGCCATGAGTATCGTTTCTAATCAGTACCTGTATTTCAGTCTCCTTAATGACTACATAGTAGTTTACTATGGATAGAGTATTTATATTAATGTATCAGTGTCTTCTATGTGTTAATGTATATTTCACTTTTCCCCAGTTTTTGCTATTAAATAATACTAAAGTATTTGTCTCTGTACTTGTGTGTATGTTTCTGTGCAAAATAATGGATTTCCAGAAAGGTAACTGAAGAATCCATTCATTATATATAGTTAATGCTAACTTGATCTCCAATATGAATAGAATCTATGTTTTTTTTTAATATTTTATTTATTTATTTGAGAGTGAGAGAGAGGACACAAGCTGAGGGGAGGGGCAGAGGGAAAAGGAGAAGCAGACTCCCCACTAAGCAGGGAGCCCGATGCGGAGCTCGATCCCAGGAGCCTGGGATGATGACCTGAGCCAAAGGCAGACACTTAACTGACTGAGCCACCCAGGCACCCCCAATAGCAATTTATGTTTCTATCAACAGTGGAAATCCCCATTTCCATTTTTTTTTAAGATTTTATTTCTTGGAGACAGAAAGAGCACACAATCAGTGAGGAGGGGCTGAGGCAGAGGGAAAAGCAGACTCCCAACCAAACAGGGAGCCCAAAGTGGGGCTCCATCCCAGAACCCTGGGATCATGACCTGAGCCAAAGGCAGATGCTTAACTGACTGAGCTACCCAGGTGCCCCCCCATTTCCATATTTTAAAAACTTTTGACAATAAAAAGATGACAAATGGTATTACCATATGGGAAGGGGACTGAGCTGTTCTTAGTAGATTCCATGCCAGACTTCAGCACTCCAGCTTCAGAGTGTCCCTTGAGAATTGCAAGTATGACACTTTATTCTTCCCGACAGCATGGAAAACCTTAAAAGCAGCCAGAGAAAAAAGACACATTACATACAGAAAACAAAAATAATGACTTCTTGGATAAAATGCTGAAACAAACTAAAAACTGCAGAAAACGCATTAGTCTATAATGAAAGCAAAACAAAGACACTTTCTGAAAAAGAACAGCTGAGAAAATTCTTCACCAGCAAACTTGTACTATAAGAAGTGCTCAAGAAATGTTATCAAATGGATATATAAGAAGGAAGGAAGAACTTCCAAATATGCAGATAAATATGCAGATAAATATGAAGGGCTATTTTTTTCTCCTTTCTTAATTTCTTCAAAATCAAATTGACTGTTGGGGCACCTGAGTGGCTCAATCAGTTGAGCATCCAGCTCTTGATTTCAATTCAGGGCATGATTTCAAGGTTGTGAGATGAAGCCCCATGTAGGACTCTGCACTCAGCACAGAGTCTGCCTGGGATTCTCTCTCTCCCCCTCTCTTGGCTCTTTCTCCCTGCTTGCATGTTCTCTCTCTCTCTCTGAAATAAATAAATAAAATCTTTTTAAAAAATCAAATTGACCACTTAAAACAAAAATCATGACCATAAATTGTGGAGTTTTTAACGTACAAAGAAGTAAAATTTATGATACTAATAGCACAAAGGACAAAAATTTGGTAAATAGAAGTATACTGCTGTAAGCCTCTCACAGTATATGTGTAGTATGACATTAATTCTATTTGGACTATGATAAGTTAAGGATGCATATTGTAATACCTAGAACAACCACTAAAAAAGAAACAATAAATCAGAAGATATAACTCAAAGTCCCATAGAAGATAAAAAATACAATCCTAAAAACTCGAGTAATCAAAAAGAAGACAGCACTGAAAAGAAAAGGAAACAAAGAACTAATGTGACTAACAGAAAACAAGGAGCAAGATGGTAGACTTAAACCCAACCATACCAAAATTTCACTCAATATAAATTGATTAAATACTTTGGTGAAAGAGAAGAGTTGGTCATGATGAATAGAAAAACAAGATCCAACTATACATCGTTTTTAAGGCATGCAATTTCAATATAAAGACACAGATAAGTTAATAATAACATGGAAAGGAGTATATCATATATTACACATCAAGATTCCCTGGTAACAGACTCTGAGATTTACTTACAAGTGATTTGTTAGAACTTGTTAGAGGGGAAAGGGGGAGAGGGGGAACAATACAGACAGGTGTGAACCATCTGTAGCCACACTACTAGCTATTGGTGAAATGAATGCCTCAGTTTCTGAAAGCACATCTGAACAATGCACCAGAGAATCTAATATACCTTGCAAAACTTAATCATAGGAAACCTGCATGACTATATTAATATCAAGTAAAGTAGACTTCAAGACAAGGAATATTACAAAAATAAAGAATTTTTTTGAAGATCTTATTTATTTGAGAGGGGGGGGCGCAGAGGGAAAAAACCTGAAGCAGAATCCATGCTGAGTGCAGAGCCATTTGCAGGGCTCGATCTCACAACTTTGAGATATTGACATGAGCCAAAAGCAAGAACCGGACGCTTAACCCACTCAGCCACTCAGGTGCCCCTAAAGAACATTTCAAAATAACAAAAAGATCAATTCATCAGAAGACAAAATCCTAAATATTTATCTACATAATAACATAGTTTCAAAATCATGAAGCAAAAACTGACTAAGATGAAAGGATAAATGTTTAACTCCCAATTACAGTTGGAGATTTTAAGATACCTCTCTCAGTCCTTGATAAAGCAAGTAGACAAAAATGTAGGTAAGGATATAGAGGATCTGGGTCAGCTAACTTTGCCTAATTGATCTTTTTGGAAAACTACCACCAACAACTGCAGAATACACATTCTTTTTGAGTACACATGGAACATTCACCAAGATAGACCATATGCGAATTCATAATACAAGTCTCAATAAATTTCAAAGGGTTAATATCATATAGTATATTCTCTGACCACAAAGGAATTAAATTAGAAATCAATAACAAAAAGATATCTAGAAATCCCCAAATATTTTGAAATTAGGCAGCCAACTTCCAAATAAGTGATGGGTCAAAGAACAAAGCTTAAGGGAAATCAGAAAATGCTTTAAATGAATTAAAATTAAAATAAACATATCAGGGGCGCCTGGGTGGCTCAGTGGGTTAAGCCGCTGCCTTCGGCTCAGGTCATGATCCCAGAGTCCTGGGATCGAGCCCCGCATCAGGCTCTCTGCTCAGCAGGGAGCCTGCTTCCCTTCCTCTCTCTCTCTGCCTGCCTCTCTGCCTGCTTGTGATCTCTCTGTCAAATAAATAAATAAAATCTTAAAAAAATAAATAAATAAAAAATAAACATATCAAAATTTGTGAGGTGCAGCTAAAGCAGTGCTTAGAAGGAAATCTATAGTATTGCGTGTTTATATTAGAAAAAGAAAATAAAAATCAGTAATCTAAGACTCCAGCTTATGAAGTTAGAAAAAAGAAGGGAAAATTAAAATCAAAGTAAGCAGAAGGCATTAAACAATAAAGATAAGAACAAAAATCACTGAAATAGAAAACAGAGAAACAATAAAGAAAAACTAACAAAGCTAAAATTTGGTTCTTAGAAATGATTAATAACATTGATAGGCCCCTAGTAAAACTCATTGAGAGAAAGAAAAACACTAATTATCAGTATCAGAAATTAGAGGTGCCATCACCACAGATTCCACAGATAGCATGAGAGAATATCATAAGGAGACTTAGGCCAACAAATTCAATAATGTAGAAAAATGGACATACTTCTCGAAAGACACAAATTATCAAAACTCTGATGTCTCTCAGCCAGTGAATGGATAAACAAATTGTGGTACATCCATACCATGGAATACTACTCTAGAATATAAAGAACCAACTACTGATACACAACAACTACACACAACAACCTGAATGGATCCCCAGTAAGTTTTACTAAGTGAAAGAAGTCAGATTCAAAAGAAGCCATACATACATATGATTCCATTTCTATGACATTCTGGAAAGACAAAATGATAGGGAGAGAGAACAAGTCAGTGTTTTCTAGGACTTGAGTAGGGAGAGGGAGGGTAAGGTGGGGGAATTACTCAAAGGGCATAGTGAGGGAATCTTTGGGATAATGAAATAATTAATATCTTAATTATGGTGGTAGATACACAACTCTGTGCACTTTTCAAAACCCCCTGAAACCTATACACTATACACACTGAATTCTACTGTATGAAATTTCTAAAATAAAAGTTAAAAATCTAAAGCTCAGAGAGGGTAAGCATTTCACCCAAAGTAACACAGCCTGGACATGGCAGAGCAGCAGTTGAACCCAGAGTTCTCATGGCTCTAAAGCCATGGTACATCATCACCCATACTACCTCTGGATCTGGTATTGTGGAGGCACAGACTTCCACTGACATTGATTTCTCTGTGTTCTCCAACTTTGCTCCAGAATGATTTACTGATTGACATTGAAGTGTGCTCCCTAAAATAAATTCTTTCTTGGTTGTCAGAAAAGAATTATTATTCTACTTGTGTACATTCAGAGCACTATCCTCAAATGGGAAAGTGGTACTGCTGTGTGGTTCTTCACATATCAGATTTGTATGGGGCAGGGGGATATATATGTATACGTATAGGTATGTGTGTATGTACACACACACACAGTTTGCCTGTAGCAAGAAACAGATCTGGAGCACTTTGAAATACTTCATTACACTGTTTTCACACACTTCATGGGAACACTTTAAACATACTATGTCCTTCATATTTGCTTTTGCAAAAGAACATTGTATGCCATGTAAAGTGTACTACAAAACAGTTGAAAGCCTCCCATGAAAGAAAAGTCTCTTTATCTTTGTCTAAACTTAGACTAAGACTCTCCCAGAAATTCAGCCTACTTTTCTCCCTGTGACCTTTTCTTTAAATAACTGGGGGGGGGGGGGGGGTATCTTTGTTTTTAATTGCATCCCTATTGTAGGCAGAAAATAAGTAAACTAAGGAAAAGTGAAGGGTTACGTTGTCATTTTTGCTAATATCCCTGTTTGACGAATAGGCACAAAGTAGAGCAAAAAATTACTCTCCTAAAGTCATACAATCTCGGTGACAGAACAGGAAAGTGACCTCAGGCCTTCTTGTTCTTTATCCTGGCCTCCCAACTGTCATAAATTTAACACTTCCTTCTCTTCTCTGAGACACACGCTGCTCAGTTTTTAAAACTTCAATGTCATCTTTAGCAGTTTTATAATTGTTTACGTGGCATGTCCTAGTGCTGTTTACACAGCAAATGGTAACAATTGAACGAGAAGACTCTTTTGAAGGGAAAAGCCCAACACTGAGCTAAGAAAAAAAAAAAAAAAATCATTTCCAGAATAAGATCTTGGTAACAAAGAGATGGGTTGAGGAAATAAAAGTGAGAAGTGGCAAATTCCTTGCTCCTTACCAAGTAACTACTTGATAATCAGATTCTAAGTAAACAAATTCACTCTTGCAAACATTTACATAGTATGTTTGTGTTGCAGGAGAAACAAAAAGAGAGCCCTCCCCTCGTATTCAAGATATTGTGTTGGTAGATTCCTCCCATAGGGAAAGGCTGATAGGATTAAGCAATAGGCACACAGACATTAAACTTAACAGGTTGGCTTCAAATTCTGAAGCTGCTATCATCTGTAAAGGGGAAAGTTACTTTGCTTCTCTGTTTCAGTTCTTTCTTTCTTTCTTTTTTGTATTTAAGATTTTATTTATGTATTTGAGAGAGAGAGAGAGAGAGAAAGGGAGGGAGAGCATGAGTGGGGGAGAGGCAGAGGGTGAGGGAGAAGCAGTCTTCCCGCTGAGCACGGAGCCCTATGTGGGGCTCCATCTCAGGACCCTGAGATCATGACCTGAGTCAAAGGCAGATGCTTAACCAACTGAGTCACCCAGGCGCCCCTGTTTCAGTTTTTCCATCTGCAAAATAAAGACACACAATTATATCCATCATAAATTTCCCATGAGGATTAAGGAAGTAGCTGGATAATAAATCAGTACCTTGAAGGAAAAAAAAAAAGTTGGATTCATTCCTCACCTACAAAACGAAATTATTAAAGCACTAGAAGAAACACGGGATGGTTTATTCTATAATCTTAGATTGGTAAAGGCCTAAGTATAACACAAACCCAGAAACCATTACAATGAACAAAATTGAATTTATCAAACTATATAAATGTTTTTTTCTCAATTCTGCATGTCAAAAAATGCCATAATATAATGAAATATTGTGGAATGCATTGCTCTCTAGTAATCACGACATGAATGGATTTTATATAATGTTGAGCAAAAGTAGGCAAACAAAAGAATATATACTATGTGATTTCATGCAGGTAAAACTAATCTATGGCATTGGAAGTCAAAGAAAATATTGTCCTGGGGTGTAGAAAAGGCACAGCAACGAGGAGGGGAGATTAAGGGAAGATCCTGGGGTACTTGAGGGTGGCACTTTGTCTTTGCTGTTGGGAGCAATTACATGGATATGCTTGAAATATTTGTTTCCTGAGGGTGGTGGTGCATATACAGATCTACACATATGTTAAAACTCAGAGAACTGTACACCAAAAGTAAAATCCTATTTTACTGTATATAAGTTTTAAAATAATAATAGTTTACCATGAAAATAATAGACAAAAAAGTTTAAAAAGAATGAGGCAGCTCTATGCATACGAATATGGGAAGATCTCAAGATTTTTTGTTTGAGGTATCAAAGTGCACTACACCATATACAGCATGCTTTTAGTGCCATTAAAAGTTGTATTCGTGGGGCGCCTGGATGGCTCAGTCAATTAAGCATCTGACTCAGCTCTGGTCATGGTCTCTGGGTCCTTGCGTTGAGCCCCACATCAGGCTCCATGCTCAGTGGGGAGTCTGCCTTTCCCTCTCCCTCCCACACACTCTCTCTCCCACTCTAGTAAATAGATAAAATGTTCCAAAAAAATTGTATTCATATATACATATATATTATGTTGAATCTCATGAAACTGTTGATTTTTTAACTTCAAAAGTGGTAATTTCATATGTTTCTACTTATATGTGGGTACATATATTTATGAAGCCATAGATATAAAAAAATACATCTCAAAAATACACAAAATACATCTCAAAAATACACAAAAAACAAAGGACAGTAGTTATTACCTGTGAAGGAAACTAAGCAGCAGGAAGTATCAATGGTGAGGATATTTACTTCCACATGCTTTTCTATCTTTTGAACTCAGATCCCAAAGCATGTATTAACCATTCAAAAATTATTTTTAACACGTTCAAAAAGAGGTTGGCAATGGAACACTACCCTCACAATTTTATTTTATTTTTTTATTTATTTTTTTTTTTTAAAGAGAGAGATCAGAAGCAGGCAGAGAAGCAGGCAGAGAGAGAGGAGGAAGCAGGCTCCCCGCCAAGCAGAGAGCCCGATGCGGGGCTCGATCCCAGGACCCCGGGATCATGACCCAAGCGAAGGCAGAGGCCTTAACCCACTGAGCCACCCAGGCGCCCTTACCCTCACAATTTTAAAGGGAAATTGTTTTCAACCTCAAATTCTTTTTGAACCAAATAATTAATCAATCATTTATGTATCCACAAATGCTTGGGGAAAATATTGAAGGATACATACCAAACTATTAGTTGTGGATGGGTTAACACTGAACAGTATAATTAATCAAAACAGGGGGAGTGCAAATTTCACTTTTTACTTTGTGTGTTTTGGTATGTTTTGAATATTTAAGATATATATATATATATAATATTTTTATATAACCATGGGGGTGAGCCCCAGAGGCATGCACTGTCCCCTTCCTGCCTGCATCTCAGAACAAGATACTACTTCAACTGACTCTCCAAAGGAAAAGACTCCTCTCTATGCAATAGCAAAAACTGGATATTTCACTGCAGAGTATAGAATTTCCAGAATCTAGATATTCTAAGGTGAACACAGGTTATGGTTTGCATATTCTAGTGCACAGTATTTTTTACTCTGAATCATTTTATTAAATAGATCTTTTCTCCCCAAACTGGATGGATGTCTTAATCCATTCCCCCAACCCCCACATATGTCAGCCCTGTTTGGCTCAGCTTCCCCTGCCTGGGCTTCCAGCCACTTCTGTTTCATTCCTGAAGTAGAGCCTCCTCTGCCCCACCTCTCTAATCTTGCATTCCCACATCTATCACTTAACCTCAGGGCAGGAGAGGCAATTGTTATAGGGAAGTTGATTTTGCACTTAGCAAACAGTAGAACTTCTGGTTACTAGGGACTGCCTCCTTATAGGCAGAAGAAGAAAAGGAATTGTAAACAATATGGCGTTTCCTGTCATCAACTTTTAAAGGATCCCACTTGTAATTTAAGAAAATCAGAGCCAGGGAGCCTCTCTCTATTGCTGAGACAGAGATGTTGCCTGATTCATGAATTACTTAATAAAGCCAATCAGAGCTTTAAAAAAAAAAAAAAAAGCTAAAAAAATACAGACTTTTTTTTTTTTTAAAGATTTTTTATTTATTTATTTGACAGAGAGAGATCTCAAGTAGACGGAGAGGCAGGCAGAGAGAGAGAGAGGGAAGCAGGCTTCTTGCTGAGCAGAGAGCCCGATGTGGGACTCGATCCCAGGACCCTGAGATCATGACCTGAGCCGAAGGCAGCGGCTTAACCCACTGAGCCACCCAGGCGCCCCCTTTTTTTTTTTTTTTTAATTTATTATCTTGACAGAGAGAGAGAGATCACAAGTAGGCAGAGAGGCAGGCAGAGAGCGAGGAGTAAGCAGGCTTCATGCTGAGCAGAGAGCCCGATGCGGGGCTCGATCCCAGGACCCTGGGATCATGACCTGAGCCGAAGGCAGAGGCTTAACCCACTGAGCCACCCAGGCGCCCCAAAAATACAGACTTTTTAAGTGACATTTTCCTAACCATGGAAATTTGTTTTCAATATAAAAGCTAAGGATCTGTATCTTAGCCAGGGTTTGCAGGAATGAGGCTCCTATAGGAAGAGATGAATAAAATCAAAGTCAATGAGGCATTATTAAAATAATTAGGCCTTGGGATGCCTGGGTGGCTCAGCTAATTAAGCCGCTGCCTTCGGCTCAGGTCATGATCCCAGGGTCCTGGGATCGAGTCCCGCATCGGGCTCCTTGCTTGGCAGGGAGCCTGCTTCTCTCGCTGCCTCTGCCTGCCTCTCTGCCTACTTGTGTGTACTCTCTCTCTCTCTCTCTGACAAATAAATAAAATCTTTAAAAAAAATAATAATAATAGCATAAAATAATTAGGCCTGCTTTTTCAACTCAGGGACAAAAGGACCAGTGTCACATATTTGTGAGGGTCTGGGGTCCTCGTGGTTGCATCTTTTAGACTTTTAAAGGAAAAACCACGTGTGCCCACCTTCTACCAGGGGTAATGACCCCCAGCTGCCCTCCATGGTTCCGTGGCAGCCAGGAGAGTGGCAGATAGTTGGGGCCTCTAGTCTCAGCCAAAAACTCTACCGCCTCATCTCTAGGTCAAACTGTGCCTTCAGCTTGTGAAAGGTAAAGAAGCATTCTTTCCCAGAGAGTGCTGTCACCTTAGACCACGCCCCAAACACCTGCTCAGCAGCTCCCCAAGGGGAGTGCCCAAGGACTGGCAGTTCCTGGTTTAACCTCCAGAGGAAAAGAAATGGAGAAACACCTTCGTTGGTGAGTGTCCCAATCCCTGCATCCCTACCTGCCCTGCACTCTCAGCCTTAGCTCTGTCCATATTTCCAGGCAGAGATTAATTATCATCTTAATCATGGGACACTTGAAGGATGATAACACACATACACATAGACAAACGTGCAATGTTCTGAGTAAATATGCTGTTTATCTCTGACTTTGAGGCTTACATTTCATTACAGAATCTTCTTACAAAAATCATACCCAGTAAACTATCATCTCTAACTGTCCCCAGAGTATGTGATTCTAGAATTCTATTCTTTTTCCATGTGAAAAGGCATCATTCAGAGTGCACTGGCATTCTGCTTGAACAGTCTTTGAGAGAAAAAGACAGTCTCTCTTGTGTCTTTTCCCATTATGTATGAAAGAATTGCCTGTCCTCCCAGGGCCAAGGGACAGATGCCAGGGTGAGCTGTAACTTGGCAATGTGGGATGACTGTGAAAATATTGACATTTGACAATAGGCCCCAACCACCAACTATGACAGCTCAGCAGCAGGTCCAACCCAGACCGGTTATGCATGCAGCTGGAAGAAGTTGTCCCCAACCTGTCAGATGAAGAGGTTTCTGTTGAACAACTCCTCTGACCCCACCCCAGACAACTACACAACAGCACTGATTTATTTGTCACTTACAACCAGACAGAGTCACTCACGTGTAGGGAGATTGATTGTCCTCTCTAAACGCCCTTTTCCTTATTCATAAAACTTTCCCACAACCCCCTGAGTGCAAGACATTAGCTTTCAAAGGAAAGTGCTATTGGAATGGTGGCAGGTAAGAACTCATGACACAAATACGCTGACATTGCCTCCTGGGCCCCATTACATGGGCCTGGACTTCAAGGTTGTCTATTGAGTCAAGTAGAACTGCCTATTTCTCAACTGGTTGAGTGTCCAACTCTTGATTTCAGCTCAGGTCATGGGCTCTGGGGTCATGGGATCAAGCCCTGCATCGGGCTTCACACTTGGCCAGTGTCTGGGCTTGGGATTCTCTCTCTCTCTCTCTCTCTGCCCCTCCTCTCTCTTGCATATGCTCTCTCAAATAAATAAAAACTTAAAAAAAAAAAGAAAAAGAGGATTTGCCTATTCCTTAAATGTTCTCCCTCTCACAACCTCCATTTTCTGATACTTCCATGTATCAGTCAGTCAGAGTATTCACTTGGGAAAGCATAACCCATCTCAGATGTCAGGGACTAGCTATATAAGTACTGGGAAAACCAAAAAGCCGGACAGAGGATGGTGACACCAGAGAGAGATTAGCAAGAGCAGGGAGCTCTTACAATCCCTAGGTTTGGAGGACCAAGGACAAGAGGCAGTGTTAACAGTCCAGGAGCAGGGCCAGAACCACAAAAGTGGTGCTGCCTCCATGGAGACCCTCCTCTCCTCCCACCCTCTATCTTGCACTGGTGGAAGCTGGCAAGGGAGCCTGGAAAGACAGTTGTAGGGTCAGCCCCTTGCAATATAAGAGTGGAAAGTAGACCTGAGAACAAACTTGAAAATGACTGACTCTGAGAATGTCATTTCTGCAGCAAATCAGAGCTCAGAATCCTCAAGGGCAAGGGAGTCAGGTGCTGTCACAAAGCTGGGGCCAGTGACTGCCCAGCGTTTGCCAAAGAGGGTCCTTGGAAAACTCATTTAAGGAATCTAGCAGTTATGGAAGGGATGGAGGGTGGGAAAAAATCTGGGAGAACAAGATGTTTCTGGTGGAGATTGGATAAGATCTGATTGGCATTTTTACCAGAAAATCTTGGTTGTGGTTTAGAGCACATTCATGCGCATACAGATCTCTTGGAGATTGTGTTAAACTGCAGACAATTAGTGGGCTGGGCTGGAGCTTGAGATTCAGCTTTTGGAGCAGGCTCCGAGGTGATGTCAAGGATCCTGGTTCATTGACCACATTGAAAGCAAGGATTTAGGCTCTTGAGTTTGTGTAAATGTTGTTTGCAAAGATCCAGGAGGGAGAAGGTGTTGATCCAGAAAGATATAAAGGGATGCATCCTGGCCGTCCCCCAGATCTATCTCGTGCTTCAAGTGTTTGGATGGGACCCGGGGACATGCTTTCTTTCAGCCTCCAAGAACAGTCCAACCTCTCTTCCAGCTGTGCCATCATCTCAGCCATCCTCTGCCTCTGGGATCAGTGAACACAGTTTGTGTGTGTGTGTGTGTGTGTGTGTGTGTGTGTGTGTGTGTACACATAGCTTTTTATTGCCAACCAACCATGAACTCCCAGATTTGTCAGAATTATTCCACCAAGGTAGAGGCCACCTATCAACCACCTATCAACATGCATCTGTGGGCCTCCCATCCCTACCTCTCTCTCTGGGCTTCTATTTTGACTCCATGATGTGGCTCTGGAGAATGTAAGCCACTTATTCCTGAAGTTGGTCAAGGAGCATCACAAGGGCAGGGGCCATGCCCTCTTCCATGATATGCAGAAGTCGTCCCAGGATAAGTAGGGTAAAAGCCTGGACACCAGGAAAGCTGCAATGATCCAGGAGGAGAACCTGAATCAGGCCCTTTTGGATCTGCATGCGATGGGTTCTGGCCATGCAGACCCTCATCTCTGTAACTTCCTAGAGAACCACTTCCTAAATGAGGAGGTGAAACTCATCAAGTAGATGGTCAACCGTTTGACACACCTCCGTAGGCTAGCCTGCCCCCACGCTGGGTGGGTGAGTTTACCTTCCATAAGGCTCACCTCCAAGCATAACTATGTGCCTGGGGGCTCAGTGGCCCCTTTGGTATTCCCCCTGGTGTAAGGGCTCTACCCGAGCTTCTCCCTGAAGCTATAAAGAAGCTTTTTAACCACACTGGAACCCTCCCAAGCCCTGGATCAAATGGAAACAATACAACTTTTCTTGCAGCAAAAAAAGAAAAGAAGATTCTGGAGGATGGGGAAGGAAGGAGATAAGATGCTGGGCATAGGTGAAGGGACTGGTTTTAGGTGGAAAGAGACCGTCTGGGAAAACAGGAGGCAACAAGAGAAAATGGATGCAGAACCAGAAGGTTTAGTATCAATAGTTTCGCAAAATCTTTTTGCTCAATGTTAAAAAAAGGCTCAGTTCATATAGGTTTCATAACTGTACTTTCAGAACCTTTAATATAGTAGCATGCATTGTGAATCAATCAAAGGTTTCCTGATCAAGATTGACTATGGAACCCCTTTTCATGGACACTCAAGGAGCTTACATTCTGGAAAAGAAATCCTGGAAAACACCGACATACCGGCTATATGCTTGGACTTTCCTAGTTATTGAATAGAGACCATAAGACCTTATCTGACAATGACTTCACAACAATGTTGTGAAGATAAGTTTGAAAACTATGTTTCATAGTTAATTTCTCAGTGTAGAGATGCAAACAGCAAAAGGCATAAATTCCATCAACAGCATAGTCCAGGCTGACATCTGAGAAAGTAGAGCAGACTGTGGTCCAGGAGACCTCCAGGGTGGCATTTACTTATCATGCTGAATTTAGCAAAACTTTCAGTCCTGCAGGCTCAGAGACTGTTTCCTCAATACATCAAGAACAGACATCTCTGGGAAGCAAGTGCATGCACACGAACCAGTATCTTGAGATAGAAACATCAACTACAATTTATTAATATATAACAATGGGGCTATATCTGCCACATGGGCCATGATAACCTTATTTGTCCATTCAAGAATATTTACTGATTGCCTGTTATATGCTGGGCCATGAAATGGGCATAAGGTCTAGGCAGGGCCTATCAGTGTCCTTTCCAGGAATACGGACCTCTTTCCACTGACATTGGTAAACTTGGGGGATTAAAGGTGCTGGGGATTAAAAGTGTCATAAATACCCGCCTGTGGAGAGAATAAGATGAACATACAAAGAAAAGTGGGACAAAGAGTGTTGAGAACTGAATGGAGAGAGAGTCCTACTGGCAATGAGTCCACGGTTTCATTTCATGAGACCCTAGGTTCCACCCCTTGTAAATGACAGAGCCCTGACCTGGATATCTGCTCTCTAACTTGTCTGGAACAGGACCGATTTGAGGTCATTTAGAGCAGCTGAGGTGCCCTCATGATTCATGAACCTTGACAGAGAAGATGAAAGATACAAGAAAAGCAAGAGAGCTTTCTAAAGTCAATGTCTGCAAAATCTGAGAAAAGAGCCTAAAGAATGGCATTTTCCTTTCTGAGCTTAACAAAGCACGGCATTGCCCCTTTACAGACAAGGATAGAACTGAGCTAGCCTTTTATTTACTTTTTTAAAAGATTTTATTTATCTATTTGACAGAGAGAGAGATCACAAGTAGGCAGAGAGGCAGGCAGAGAGAGAGGGAGAAGCAGGCTCCCCGCCAAGCAGAGACCCTGATGTGGGGCTCGATCCCAGGACCCTGAGATCATGACCTGAGCGGAAGGCAGAGGCTGAACCCACTGAGCCACCCAGGCGTCCCACTAGTCTTTTAAATATCCAGTTGCAGGGCGCCTGGGTGGCTCAGTGGGTTAAGCCGCTGCCTTCGGCTCAGGTCATGATCCCAGGTCCTGGGTTCAAGCCCCACATCGGGCTTTCTGCTCAGCAGGGAGCCTGCTTCCTCCTCTCTCTCTGCCTGCCTCTCTGCCTACTTGTGATTTCTCTCTGTCAAATAAATAAATAAAATCTTTAAATATCCAGTTGCAGAATGGATCAGTACCAGCCTGTTTCCATACTTCTTGTTTCTCTTCTGCCCACAGCTGCAGCCCAGCCTCCTGCCCCCAGGCCTAATCAAAGCCTGATACAGGAAGCATGTGATTAGCTCGGGTCCCATAAGCTATGCGTCAGCACGGATGATATTACTCCACTCTGGCTGCAGTGATCCAGTTCTGGTAAACGGGCTCTTGTCTCATCAACAGGATCGCATCCCCAGCATCCCCAAGTGCTCTGGTTTTTTGGCTTTTGCCTTGTCTCTGATCCTGAATTCTTATTCCGGTATGCCACCTACTACCTCAGTCGGCCTCCTCCTCTGTGGACTGTAGATTCCCTCCTCCCCTCAGGCCAGTGGCCGGCATCTAGCCCCGCTCTGGCCCATCTACCTGGATTTTGCTCCTGAATTGCTACCTTTCTACCATGCTTATTGCAACAGTTTCAGGAGACTCAATTAATAACCTCCTACTCTCCTTTCAAGTTCTGAGCCAACCAAGAGATAAACAGTAGGAGTTGGAGAACAAAGTATCAGTTTTTTAAGTAATAAGAGGGATGGGGGCGGAAAGTGATATGGAGGGGCGCCTGGGTGGCTCAGTGGGTTAAGCCTCTGCCTTCGGCTCAGGTCATGATCTCAGGGTCCTGGGATCAAGCCCCGCATCAGGCTCTCTGCTCAGCGGGAAGCCTGCTTCCTCCTCTCTCTGCCTGCCTTTCTGCCTACTTGTGATCTTTGTCAAATAAATAAATAAAATCTTTAAAAAAAAAAGTGATATGGAGAAACTGGCATGTTGTATGCCTCACTTACTGTGTAAGTGTACAGTGTATACACTTGATAGTAATCTTCACTCCAGAATAAAACTTTAAAAAGTATATATATATATATGTACATATATATATATATATATAAAATAAAAAAAATAAAACGAACTATTCCACAGAGATGGAGACAAAGCATTCCGGTCCAGCCCCTGGGCCCCGATGATGGTCCTAGGGCTCAGGTTGGACAGCAGTCCTTAATGACAACTGACCTGGTAGACCTTACCTAGGATCTTCGTTGGACTCCCCTGGAAGCAGATGCTGAGACAATGACTCAAGGGCAAGTAGTTCATTTAGGAGCTAAAAAAACAAAACAAGGGCGCCTGGGTGGCTCAGTGGGTTAAGCCGCTGCCTTCAGCTCAGGTCATGATCCCAGGGTCCTGGGATCGAGTCCCGCATCGGGCTCTCTGCTCAGCAGGGAGCCTGCTTCCCTTCCTCTTTCTCTGCCTGCCTCTCTGCCCACTTATGATCTCTGTCTGTCAAATAAATAAATAAAATTAAAAACAAAACAAAACAGGGACGCCTGGCTGGCTCAGTCAGTTAAGCTTCTGCCTTCGGTTCAGGTCATGATCCCAGGGTCCTGGGATCGAGCCCCACGTTGGGCTCTCTGCTCAGCGGGGAGTCTGCTTCTCCCTCTCCCTCTGCTCTTCTACCTGCTTGTGCTCGCTCTCATTCTCTCTCTCTCTTTCAAATAAGTAAGTAATATTAAAAAAAACACACACACACACACCAGTAAGAGGGGAAGTGAGGCAGTATGGGAAAAGCAGTCAAATAAAGGGAGCTCAGACATTATCAAGCCAATTACCACGAGGATGACTGGAGCTCACTCATGATGGGCATTCAGAGCCTGTGTAGATTCACGCTGAAGTATCCTCTTCAAGGGATGAAGAGCTTTGGTATTTATATACTAATTTCTATTAATCATTGGTTGAAGACTAGTGGGAAGTGAGGGTCAAGTGAGGGGAGGGATAGCAATTGCTGGACACCACACAGGTGAGCAAAATGGCCTTCAGTGGCCAGAATACAGCCCTCAGACAAAGTTGCAGGTGCCCACAGTTGGAAGTTGGGCAGGTGTGCACTGAGGGAATGTGAATAGAACACTGCAACGGTCACTTAGTCTCTTTGACCCAAGGAGGAGAATCTGGAATGAGAAACTCCTCTGCTTCCTGCTCAGGGGGTGAATATGACTTAGGTTCATGCCACCTCCTCCTGCTCCCCCACCTCCTCCTGCCTTCATGGACCCAACCAGTGATGGAACAGGTCCTCAGGGCAGTGAAGACCTGCGCTGAGCTAGACTGGCCATTCTGGCAGCACCTATCAGGAGGTTAAGGAAAGAGTGAAATCACAGGCTTGTGTTACCTGAGGGCTTTCCCCTAGGGAAGAATTAACTCCTAATCAAGGAACCTAGGAGGAAGGTAAAAATGTGTCACTTTCCCTAACAAACTGTGGGGCTAGAAGAAATGTTTCTAAAGCAGCAATAATAAACCATTTTGATAAACCATGCAAGATAAAGACTGGAGTATCTATTATTCTCTTTACAGAAGATGGCACTACAAAAAATGGTGACAGAGGAAGAAGTAAACAAGGAGTAGACAGAGGTAACACATAGGAAAATGAGTAATAATAATTTATATCCTCACATTCTTTCTAGCAGGGCACAGTTCTTACTCGCTGGGCCATGTGCCTTTCTCCCTTGAGGCTGCTCTCTGAGCCTCCATTGAGCGCCACTGAGCCCTGCCCTAAAATCTGGAGTTGGTATACATCTGAACCAGGGGTGGATATGGACCAAAGGTGCTCCCTAGTAGTAATCCCAAGAGATGGTGAATTCCCAGATTCTGGATTAGCAGGGAAGTGATGTTGCCTAATCACTCTGCCACAAGTGTTGCATCCCAGCTCATGACTACTTGACACCATTGTGGTCGTCATTGTGGTCGTTGGTACTTCACTTAGGTCCCTTTACCTAATGGCCAGTCTGGAGATGCTGTGGGTGCTGCTGCTGCAGGTGCTGTGACCTTCTGTGCTCTGCCCTGGGGAATTGGCCTTGGCTTACAGGAGCCACCTGTTTGATGCGGGAGCCACTGGCTACCATGTGGCTACTAGGTACTTGATAGGAGACTAAGGAACTGAATTTTAAGTTTTAATTCCTTTTAATGAATGTAAATGTAAATAGCTACATGTAGGTGGTAGTTACCGTATAAGACTGTGCAGATCCGGAATCTGCCATGGATCAGGCCAAGGACAGACTTTGCCTGAGACTACTTGTGTCTTCCCTTTCCCTACCCTCTCTCACTCCCTCCTCCTTTACTGGGTTGTCCTGAGATCACAACCTCAATAAATCAGGTACACTCGAACTCTTATCTCAGAATCTGCTTCTAGGGAGCCCACGGAGTTGTTATGTTACAATTATTCAATAGTAGGTTACAGAAAGCTTAAACCCTAAATTGAAGGTGCCCATAGGGGCACCTGGGTTGCTCAGTTAGTTAAGCCTCTGACTCTGGCTGGGGCCATGATCCCAGGGTCCTGGGGTTGAGCCCTGCATTGGGGTACCTGGTCAGCCTGGAGCCTGCTTCTTCCTCTCCTCCCAACTCCTGCTCTCTCTCTTGCTATTTCTGTCTCTCTCAAATACAAAAATAAAATCTTAAAAAAGAAAAAAAGTGCACATACGAAATCAGAACCAGTCAAAATGTTTTTAGCAGAAAATATAAAAGAATCTCAAATCATCCGTCTAAACAAGCAAATACCTGGAAGTCCAAGGATAGGACAGCTCCAGGATAATTCTATGACTCAGTGCCATCTTGCCACTGTGCCACCTTGGTGGGCAGCCTCACCTTTGCACTGGTCTCCGTCTCATTGTCACAAGGCGGCTATCGGGGTGCCAGCCTCCACACCCAAGTCGGGGGTGGGGTGGGGGGGCGGGAGGGGGGATTTTCCTGCACTTTTTTTTTTTTTTAAGATTTTATTTATTTATTTGACAGAGAGATCACAAGTAGGCAGAGAGGCAGACAGAGAAAGAGGGGGAAACAGGCTCCCTGCTAAGCAGAGGGCCCAATGCAGGGCTCAATCCAAGCACCCTGAGACCATGACCTGAGCCAAAAGCAAAGGCTTAACCCACTAAGCCACCCATGCGCCCCTCCGTGCTGTCTTTTAAGACCGAGAAAAATCTTTCCCAGAAGCCTCCCGGGACCTTCTCCTCAGCTTCATCGGTCAGAACTGCGTCACATGGCCATTTCTAAACCAATCCCTAAAAGGGGGGGGGGGCACCATGATTGCCGTAGACCAATCAGGCCCGCTCTGTGGGTGGACGGCCCGCCTCTCCGGGAGCACGTGGCTGAGCAGAGAAGGGTGCCTACCGTGGACAACTTAGCTTATGCATGTGGGAACCGGGAGCCTGACAAAACCCAGACGACCGCAGCATCGGTTATAGGTTTCTTCAGGCCAGCTTCTCCTAGGACGTGCTGTGAACCACCTACATGAAAATCAATGAGAGGGCTTGGTAATCGCAGACTCTAGGGCTCGGTCGTTGTCAGGAAAGACAACCGGGAAAGAATTAGAGTCACTCGTCAACAACGAGTTCTTGTGCTCGTTAATGCTGAAGAAACCACCACCTGAAGCGGAAAGCTACAGACTCCGGTCCGGCCCCTTCACTACCAGTCTCCCTGCAGAAGGGAGGCAGCGCGTGACCGTGTTGCATGGACGGCTCTTCGGTCTGACAGTCTCAGTGATGTTACGATGACAAGAGTGCCTATCGGTGGTACTTAGCATGCATTATTAATATGACTTTCAGCTTCACTTGCTGAATCCCCGTTCCTGCAGCAACACTTCGTGAAAAATAAATGAGTGTGGCAATGGCTTCCACTTTATGAGCTAATGCACTGAAAAAAGAAAATGTAAGTATGAAGTTTGTGGAAAGCGGCATCTGGGACCTTTTTTTTTTTTTTTTTTTTAACTCAATAAAAGGTCTCGGGGGTGATTCTGGCATCTGGAGAGCAGCTGCCACCAACAGTAAAGCCTAGCTGTTTATGTTCTCGACAGCGCTAAATGGAGTCTGATACAATGCTCAGTCTCGAGTTAACTGACATCAGTCCCAGGGAAAGAAAGCCTGGGGAGTGACCGAGATTATGTCAGAGGAGGGACCTGTTGCTAGAGTAGCTAGACAATAATCGGCTCCATGCGAATAATTTGACTCTTTTTGCCAAGTGCCTGCTTAAATTTTTCATCGGATGCCTAAAAATCATTTCAAAATTTAATATATCCAAAATAAAATTCCTTTTTAAGGATTTTATTTATTTATATGAGACAGAGAGAGAGAGCATGAGCAGGGGAAGGTGGGGAGCAGCAGAGGGAGAGACAGAGGGAGAAAAGAAGGTTGCCTGCTGAGCAGGAGAGCCTGATGTGGGGCTCGATTCCAGCACCCTGAGATCATGACCTGAGCCAAAGGCAGGTCAACTGACTGAGCCATCCAGGCGCCCTTCCAAAATAAAATTCTTGATTCTACCTTCACTGCAGATGTTCCTATCTTAGTTCTCCCTTCTTTCTTGTCTTTATTCCTTCATGCCGTAATCGACCACCACCCTAATTTAGTGCTTCACCCAAGTCCTTCCTTGCTTCAGTCTCTGCTTTTGAGGAAACCCCATTTAAGACATGTGACATGAAACACAGGTTTCTTAAGATATTACTGGAATATTATTTCAAAGAATAATGAATATACAATGCATACAGCACAATGAACATATACTTAGAAGGATAGTCCCGATTAAAGATGCAGGAGAAACTGGCAATAACATTTACATCTGGAGAACAGAACTGGAACTAAGGGAAAGAATGAGAAGGGAACTTAGTCTTCACTGTGACCCTTTCTAACTTGAATGCTTTTGCTTAGTTAAAAATAATCACCTGTTTTAAATGTAGACAGACATAGTGACTCTGAAATCAAGGGCCTGGATTGAATCATCCCAGTATGGAATTTGCCTTGTGTCTGCATTTGGAGGAGTATATTCCTCATTCCTGGAATCTCTGCTTGCTGTGAAAACCACAATTTAAGTTGCTTTGTAAAGATAGCCCAAGTATGTAAAGACCTACTGAATTTGGTGAACAGAGTAGCAAATAAGAGAGGATTTGTTATGCTTAAAGCTCCATGGCTCTAACCAGGGAAGGGAAAAAAGGCATTTCACAATTCAAAGGTAATTAATACAATAAGTTTCTACTGTGGTTTCCACTGTGTCTCATTATCCTCAGAGTTTTTAGGTCTTTGGTCTGGAAGTAACTCAGGGCCTGGAGGATAGAATTACCAGGGAATAGTTAGCTGAGTCTCTAGAATATATGCTGCAAGTCAGTGTTTCCCATAGGGTGAATGGGACACACATATCTCTAGGGTACAGGATGTGAATTTAGGAGGTCCCTGACCTTTTCTAACTGATCAGCTTTTCATGGTGACTCATTTCATATGTGCCCTCTGGGGGGAAAAGATTTTCTAGTTCTGGACAAGGCTGGCAGGGATAAATATGGTAGCAGGACCTCTGACAGCCTGTGATCCTTCCACTGATGGAGGCCTGGGGAACAGTCTGTGACCCACACCTCAATCAGGGTCACAGATGAGGGTGACCTCCCCATCCCAGCTCAAGGCTAGAGGGAAGGAGAAAGCATCTTCCTGCCTACATTCTATGGATCTGACACTGAAAGTGATGTTATAGTTGGATACGTGGAAAACATTATCCTAGACAATGAAGGAGGTCAATTATCAAGGGTAATTCTCTACACATCATAAAATTCAAGGCAATCATACACCGCTCTGCAATGCATTTAAGTAAACTTAATATTAGTTGAATATATTCCCTATGTTATTCTCAGACACCACTCCACCTCCTGTCAAGCTACCCAAAGGCTCACGGCTACTGTGTTGGTATCCCTAAGCTTTCAGTGTTGTCACTCAGTATGGCCTGGAAACCTAGCTGAGTTCCTGGCTGTTTGCTTATCTCAAATGCAGGTTTCTGTTAGACCTTGACACACTCTCTTGAGCCTTGGCTTCAGGTCTGCTCCTATCCACTTTTAACCAAAGTTAAAAGGGGATGTTGAATGGGCTACAGCAACAGAACAGGAATGGTCAGACAGGGGCAATGAGCCAGACCTCAGAAAAGCCAGATACTGAGAGATGACCAACCGTTAAGTGTCAAGAGCGGACAAGAAAGTTGAAAGTCACCAAAGAGATACACTTATCATATCTGTGGGTAACGGCACCAGGGCTGGGCTAGATGACAAAATCTAGGTTCAAAAAGAACTCAGCTAGAATGTGACCTTAAAACATCAACATGATTTTTTTTTTGTATTTATAAACATATATTTTTATCCCCAGGGGTACAGGTCTGCGAATCGCCAGGTTTACACACTTCACAGCACTCACCATAGCACATACCCTCCCCAATATCCATAACCCCATCCCCCCTCTCCCAACCCTCCTCCCCCCATCAACCCTCAGTTTGTTTTGTGAGATTAAGAGTCACTTATGGTTTGTCTCCCTCCCAATCCCATCTTGTTTCATTTATTCTTCTCCTACCCCCTTAACCCCCCATATCAACATGATTTTTAAAGTAATACAAGTGCTTTCACCTCTGGTATCCCTGTGCCTTCACACTGATAGAAGACACTTGGCTTGGAACACTTGTATGTGAAAAACATCTTGGGGGTTAGACTAGCACAGCCCCAGTGTGAGCCTAGACTATGGATCCTGGGCTAAGAAGAATGGGATTTGATGGCCCCCTCAAATTCTACAGGACAGACCACATCTGGAGTATGTGGTCTTGGTCTGGGTGTTACGACTGAGACAGGATCTTAGCAGAAGGTAGACAGATCCCTTTTCCTAGGCACCCATTCCCCACAAGCCATGACTGTTGGCTGCTAACAGCGCCCAGCTCTATCCTGCTCCTGAGAACCCCTTACAATGGGAACAGGAATCACTTTACTCAGGAAGGTTGCTCCTAACTCCCACACTCCCAAAGCTAATGACTGAGTGACATAGAATACAAAAGGCTGAAACCACATGTCTCATGTTGAGATCTCTGGGGTACTATTCGTGCTCCAGAGCTCCCCTGGGGACGATCCACAGGCTCATCTCCAGCTGAGTCCACATTCTTGCTCAGGTCTGTCCCCTGCCCCATCTGGCATCCCACATGTCCCTACAGGTGTACTCCGAGGGCTCGCCTCCAGTAAATCACTTCCACTAGAAACCCTGTCTCAGATTTTTCTTCTAGGGAACCTGACCTGAGAGAGAAGCACAGAATAATAAGGCCTCTGGAAATCATATCATGTAAGGAGGGACAAGGGAGCTGAAATACTTAGTCTAGGAATAAAAACTGTGGGAATATGATAAGCAACTGCCTTCGAATATGAAAAACAAACAAACAAACAAACAAACAAACAACATAGACAATTAAAAAAGGACTGATTGGATGGAAATGAGACCAAGGCAGAATTTAGCTCAGTATCGGAAAGAGCTTTCTAATACTTAAGTATTTACAAAGTTGGTATAGACAGTTTTGCAGATTGTCAACCTGCATAGGAAATGTTCATTCAGAATCCAGAAGACCATTGGATGGATGTCGTTGGAGGAACTCTCGGCCTTGTCTGGAGGGTGATTCCTAAGACCAAAGTCAACACTCTAGTTGTTATTATTCTAAGTGGCCACAAGATGGCAGCAGCGGAGAATTTCTCAAAAGATGATTAACCAGAAAATTCTAGTTGTTTTCCACAAATCCAATTCAGATCTTCAGACGTTGAATATGCCATCTTAAGCCCTTATAGATTTATGACACACAAAATTGAAAAGTAAAAGCATTTCCCTCAAATTGCATATTTTACTATTGGAAAAAACAAAATCTCAGAGGTCCAAAGAGATAAACCCTAACCTAAGGTCCCACTGAATCAAGGTGAACACACCCCTTACATTCTGATAAGGATGCTACTTCTATCTTGTCGCACAGGTTTCTAGGTCCAGTCATTGTGTATCTTCCAGGGGTCTGTGTTTGAAATAGGCTCAACAATGGGGCTATGCAGCAGGTCTCAGCCTGTCCTAGCCCACGGTCCTCACAGAAAAAATTCTGCACATTGCTAGGCCTCTTCCTGCATCCACCTCAAAATCTGCAGGAAGAGGTACTGGTGCTGAGGGCCTGACATAACTCTACTGGGGAACCGAAATACACCTGTGAGTCCATGAAGCATATTTACATGTTGAGTTCTGTTTGCAACCCTAAAGCCAATTAATCTCACTGGGCCCCACAGTCCTCCATGTCTGGACTCCATCTGTGGTAGCCAGCCTTCAAGCTGGCCCCATAGTGATTCTTTCCTCTTGGTATCCATGCCCTTGTATCGTTCCCATCCACACTGAATTATGGCTGGTCTGTGTAACCAACAGGATACCAACAGAAATGATGGTGTATGTCTTCTGAGGCGAGATGGTGAAAGATGTTGCAGTTCTACCATACTCTTTTGGGATCACTCCCTCTGGAGGAAATCAGCTGCTCTATTGTTAGAACATTCAAGCAACCCTAGGGAGAGTTCTTTGTGGGGAAGAACTGAGGCCTCCTGACAACAGCCAGCACTGACTTGCCATCCAAATGAGGGAGCCATCTTGGAAACAGGTCCTCTAGATTTAGATAAGCTGTCAGGTGACCACAACCCTGACCAAGACCTTAACTCCACCCTCTTGAGTGACTCTAGGTCTGAACTACCCAGCTATGCTGTTCCTGAGTTCCTAACCCTCAGAAGCTTTGAGACAATGTTTATTGTTGTTTGAAGCTACGAAGTTTTAGAGTAATTATTATGTAACAATAGATAACTAATACAACACCCTAAATGCCAGCTTCCCTGGCTATATACACTCCCTTTTCAAACATTTTCCTCTCTATACTCTGGCTGCTCTCCTCACCGTTCTAGGTAAGTAACAGTAACCTGCTAACTTTGAAAGGCAGCAGACATTTTCCACCACTTCATTTACTGACTCTCTCTGCTTTATTTCCTATGCTGATACCCATTCACTTTAGGAGTGAGATTAGGCTCCAGGCAGAGTGGGTCATGGTCACAAGTCCCTCCCTATAGGTGGTGGAGGGACATGCATGTCATGGTCAGGGGCTACTGATACAGGACAAATCCTAACAGACTGTCTGTGGAATCTAGGCCTTCTAACTCCCAGGTCAGCACTTTCTCTGTTCCATCTTCTTGAAATTATTATAATAATGCAATTACATTTTCAAGTCCAGTTCCTTGGGCTCACTGGGTACTTCCTGGACCATCCTTCTCCTGTTGAAGTGGTATGGGCTGTATCTGTTATCTAGTTTCCAAGGATCTTTATTAGAACAGGAAGTATTTTAGGTTTTGTCCCAAATCTTCCAGTTCCCTGGCTTCCTGTCTACGCCATAATTCTATGCGTCGGACCACCATTTCCCACTTAACACAATGGTAGAAGTCTCCGCTGTTGGATCTTTTCTTTTACGATATCTTACTGGCTTTGTCTCAGGTTTATTAGTCTGTAATGTCAGGCTGGGCCCCAGGAGCATTTTGGAAATATAATTGTGTTTTGTGTGTGGGTGGCTGTGCGTGGAAGGATGGTCTGGGGCTTCGAATCTGAAGTTTAATTTATAATAATGATAATTGATAATTAACAATTTGGATGCATATAATCAAATCTTATTGACAATAACAATAATAATAATAACCATCATTTACTGAGTGCTTGTTATTGGCCAGCCATTACATTAACCGAAGTAGGAACTATTTCAGGGTAAGGCATTCACTCCCACACAGTCCATGATGGAGCCAGGATTTAGACCCAGGTGGACTGACTCAGGAGTCCCTTCTATCCTTTGACAATCCTCCCCTACTCCATAGGTCTTATTTCTCTCGATAGAGGTTCCCAACTTTTTGCTGCCTCAACTTACCAGCCAGGTGATATTGCCCAGCATGATCTTCTTCCCTGGCCCATCCCCAGTTTCTAATATGTGCAGTCCAGCTCTGCTGCCTGGCTCTTCCTCCATCGGCAGCTCTCACTGATTATGGCCCAGCAGCGTGTCCAACAGCATCGGGGCAACCTCTGCTGCAGGAGAAAGATGAGAAGGAAAGGGCTTTCCCACACTAGCCCCACTGCACATCTCCCACCTGATTTCTCATACTTCCTCCCCTGGAGTCTGCCCTTGAACCGGGCGGAGCACAGTTCTTGGGAGGCTTTGCTGACACTGTCCTCCTCACCAGGAATAGTCCCATGTCCTTTCCAGCTGTACGTGTCAGCTCACATCCCACGTTTTCTAGGAAACTTTTTGTACAAGGCAGGGTTCTCAGGTTGCCAGCAACAGAAACTGACCCGAGATGCCCTTATTAGGATGGTATTGGAAAGCTCACAGAATATACAGAATCTAACCTGGCAGACCCCTGAAAGGAGAGGAATTCAGGTACCCGAGGAGCCCAGGTAGCAGGAGTTAACAGGTGGTCTTTTTAGGGAGCTTCAGGATAGATCTTCCACCCTATGTTCCTGCCCTCGAGACTCAAATTCTGAGAAGAAAGAGCATGAATGACCTGGTATGTCACTTGGTCACACATACCCCTTGGCCACAGCACTTTAATTGACAATCCCATCAAGACTGTGTGCAATGGGTCAGGGGCAGTTTTGGGGGCGGAGGGGTGACCAAAGTGCTTCAATCAGAAGAAGGGGGAAGAGAGGCCAGGTAGGCCAGACACGGGGCCCACAGCCGTTTCTTCCTTCTCTCGAGCCTTAGATCCGCATTGCTGTCTTCTCTTATGATGGCCTCTCACCCGCCTGTCTTACCTACAGTTGTCATTTAAATTATGTGCAGCAAAATCACCGTTAGGGTCATCATTGTTCTTGCATCAGAAGCACGTATGTGGGCCAAGTGGGCCACGCAGACGGATGAGGGGCTATAAACCTCCAAAGCCTACAAACCCCTTGGAGACAAGAGCTATGGCTCCTAATTCCATTTGTTCTCTCAGAGTCCCGTCATTGGTCAGGCAACTGCTGGAGGATCTGCTGCATGTTGGGTCGAAGAACAGGACACCAAGCAGACAAGGGGCTCTAGGTAAATAGGAAGCTTCCCTGGAGGAGCACTTTAACCCCAAAACGTACCTATTCCCAGATGAGAGCAACTAGCTCAAGAAGTTCTAGGGATATTTCCATAAATCATGTGCAGTTCAAGACAGCTTCCCCCAGATCAGTCTCCTCTGGACGTCTGCCATGGTTAGATGTTCTTCTGAAATGGTCCCTTCGTTGAATCTCCTTCTAAGCTTTTTTCTCACTTAGTCTTTCCTTTAAAGCCTTTACAAGAACCAATGACTTTCCCTTTGCTAAACTGTAGTTTGGGAAAGAGACTGGAGAGGGATTGAGGCTATGTGCATCTGGGGCCCCCTCTGCCCCTAACACAATGTAGAATGCCCCTAACTGCTTAGCTGATTGTCCATTCATTCATTCAACAAATAGGTGTTCAGAACCTACTATGTGCCAGGCACTGTTCAAGGCACTGCAGTGGATGATGTAGTGATCAAAGAGACCAACTTCCTACCCTACTGGAGCTCATATCCACATATCTGGGTCTCCATTTCCTGGACGTGGGGGGCTTTCATCAGCTCTCATGGCTTTTTCAGAACTATCATTCTAGAATTATATGAAGGAAAGACAATTTTCTACATGTTGTTCAAGGCAAAGGGATATTCAAATTACCTCAAGAGGTAAAATGTGGCGGTGGTGTTTCCGAATCTGGATGAAAAGATGGAGAAAGGTGCACCTGGGTGGTTCAGTTGGTTAAGCATCTACCTTCAGCTCAGGTCATGATCCTGGGGTCCTGGTATCAAGTCACACATTGGGCTCCCTGCTCAGTAGGGAGTCTGCTTCTCCCTCTACCCTTCCCCCTTGCTCATGATCTCTCTCTCTCTCTTTCTCTCAAATAAATAAACAAATAAATAAAATCTTTAAAAAAAAAAGAAAAGATGGGGAAAAACAGAAACAGAGACATAGAGAGACTAAATAATAAAAGTTCCACAAAAGTTGGGTGCCTGGGTGGCTCCGTGGGTTAAGCCTCTGCTTTTGGGTGAGGTCATGATCTCAGAGTCCTGGGATTCAGCCCCGCATTGAACTCTCTGCTCAGCAGGGAGTCTGCTTCTCTCTCTCTGCCTGCCTCTCTGCCTACTTGTGATCTCTGTCAAATAAATAAAATCTTAAAGAAAAAAGTTCCACTAAAGTTTACTCAGTGGCATATTCACAGCCCCTACAACAATGCCTGACACCCAGTGAATGTTTAATAAATATCTCTTCAGTGAATGAATCACATGGGAAAAACAAAAAGGGTGTTTGGGAGGAAAAATTTCCTCACTGTGACCTCAGGCCCTTACACACACCTCTTTCCCTCTTTCCAGCCTTGGGAATACTGCTCCTTCAAAGTAATGCTTTCTGTAACTCCCGCACCTCCTCAGAAATTTGGACCCACACAGGGTCCAGGCCTGATGGTCCAGAATCGAACTGTGGATTCTGTTTCTTTTCACTTTCCATGATTCTAAGAGGCTTATAACCCGGGGCTTTTCCTCTTCTGATGGAAACCTTCCCTCTCCTAATCTTCCTGTTCCTTCCTCCCAGAAGACAATGTTCACTTCCTGGGCACAGAACACGATCCTCCTTAATGGATTTAAACTTCGGGTTGCAGATTTATGTGCACACAGAAATAAGCCAGGCATGTAATGTGATAGACAATAGGGAGTGCTGGGGACTGTGGCAAACTGTGGAGCTGAGCCCTCTGGGACCAAAATCAGACTATGAAAAAGTACTGTGTGTGGGCCGCCTGGGTGGTTCAGTCATCAAGTGTCTGCCTCGGCTCTGGTCATGATCCCAGGGTCCTGGGATTGAGCTCTGCCTTGGGCTCCCTGCTCAGCAGGAAGCCTGCTTCTCCTTCTCCCATGACAGCCTGCTTGTATTCCCCTCTTGCTGTCTCTCTCTCTCTCTCTCTCTGTCAAATAAATAAATAAAATCTAAAAAGAAAAGAAAAAGTACTGTGTGGACTAAAAGAACCTTCTCTGTAGACACTCTAAGACCAGTGGACCGTCCATTTATGGCAACTACCTGTCACTAGGAGCATGCTAGAAAGTCTCATCAACTTTCCACTTGTCACTCTACACCAAGTCCCCCCTGAGACCACAGGACCGTGTGCCTCAATGGAGATGGGTGGGAGGGTTGGGGAGGGGAGAGGAGGACGTGCTCACTGGAAAATAGAATGTACGTTAATATCTTAAACTATCATCCTGCTAGATCCACATTTGGCTCTGGTAGCAACTTGTCTTGGGCTAAACTACGGAAAATTGCTGTAAAGGCAAAAATATTGGCTCCAACAAAAGCTGCCTTTGATTATTGAGAGCGGAGAGTCTGGGTCAGAAGGATCAATTTTCTGATGAATCAGTGAACCACTTTGAGTGGAACTAATCAGGCTTGTGTTGTGTCACCCTTTCTTTATAACCCATAGTTTAGTGATCTGAACTCGGACTACCCGTCTGTGACTCCCCCCCACTTTCTCCTCCTTCCCCTTCCTAACATGTTTACAAACACCCTGCCTATACATGCCACGTATGTATGTATACACACAGAGAATGAGGATGTAGAAGAGTACATTGGAGGGACAGTCTCAGAGGGAGGCTAATCCTGCACAGGATTAGAAACAAAGATGCGAGAGGATGATGTCCAGTGGAAGGAATTTATCTTTTCCTGCCTCCAGGGAATCCAGAAGGTCTCAGGGAAGCATAGTCCTGGGTAACAAATTAGCTCCTTAGCAAGGCAAATTCCTGGAGGATTACAGGATGGGGAGCGTGCCCAGCAACATTGCTAGCTACTGATGCCAAGGAAATAGGTAGGGTAATCAATTATTTTTTCTCTCAGGATTCCAACTGATGTGATCCCACGAAGAATTGGGTCAGATCTCCAAGGCCATGTTAGGTCACCGGATTACCCATCATATTAGTTAAGGTGATACTGGTTTCAGGGTAGAGAAATGGACTTTGGCTGACTTAAACCAAAAAAGGGGATTAACGGAAAGCGCCTTGGGGCTTTTATGAAATCAAAGGAAAGTTGATCTGGGATAAAGAAGGTGTTATCTGCAGAGTTATCCCATTTTGAAACAAAGGAGTGTGTCTTTTTTTTTTTTTAAAGATTTTATTTATTTATTTGAGAGAGAGACAGTGAGAGAGAGCATGAGTGAGGAGAAGGTCAGAGAGAGAAGCAGACTCCCTGTGGAGGTGGGAGCCCCATGCGGGACTCGATCCCGGGACTCCAGGATCATGACCTGAGCCAAAGGCAGTCGTCCAACCAACTGAGCCACCCAGGCGTCCCAGGAGTGTGCCTTTTGTATCCCTATGTCCATCAGTTATTGGCTGAGGGCATAGATTCTCCAGCATTTTTGGGCAAGGCTATTCAAGAAAAACTGTGAGCCACTAGCAGCCAATGTTCACAGCATTTGGGGGTTGGTGCACTGTCCTCACGAGGGGATCTGGGGTCTAGGCAGAGCATCAACTGTATCCATGCCCTATACTTGGCTTGGGTAGGCTGTCCACCCAAGAGCAATCAGCCAGAGAGAGAGAGAGAGAGAGAGAGGCCAAAACCTGAGATCTAGACATGGCGGCAGGGGCTGTTTCTGGAGGTACTTGAATGGAAGAATGAAGGGCAGCTGTGCCAAATGGTGTCCAGCATATATCACTTCCACTGAAAATGTCCTTCTGGAGGGCGTGCAGAGCTGTAGCCGGCTGGGTTTCTTTTTCAGGAAGGAGAATGTTTGCTTCCCAGGCACCTAACTTAGTCTTAATGGCTTTAGGCTTGGGGTGGTCAAATCCAATGTAAATGGAGATAAGCTAGCCAAGTTGTATCAATGTGATAGTAGGGAGTGGAGACATTTTACCACAGTTCCTGACACTCTGTATTGACTGTCACAGTTGATGTTATTGCCTGATCTCTCTGTATGCATTTGAATGTATGATCCCAAGCCTAAACCCATTAAGGAGGGTTTCTGTTAGGTGCCTAGGTATGAACCTAGAAGTCGAGTCTGTAAGTCATAGGGTATAAATGTGTTGAGCTTTAGTTGACATTGCCAAAGAGTTTCCCAAAATGGTTGTATGATTTGATACTGCTTTTTATAGTGTATGAAAGTTCTAATTGCCCTACACCTTACCGGCACTTCGTACTGTTTGTCTTATCTCATAGTGATAGTAATCTACATCTCTCGGATGACTAATAACATAAGCACCATTTCATATGTCCTTTTTTAATTGTTCATGGGAATGCTTTATATATTTTGTATATGAGTCCTTTGTCAGATATATAACAAACAATATATAGAGATATGTATAGATAGAGATATAGACACATATATGTGCATAGACATATATAGAATGGGAGAAGATATACATAGTTTGTATGTAAAAATATATTTATTATACATAACTTTATATTTAAAAGTAAATATTAACATATTTATATTAAAATATTTATTTGAAATACATATTAAATAAATATTTATTTATAATATATAGTTGCATATATAATATATATAAAAATCACTCTGTGTCTGCCTTGCTTTTTAAGTATTTTCTTAAATAATTTTTTTAAAGATCTTATTTTTGGGGCACTAGGGTGGCTCAGTCAGTTGAGCAACTGACTCTTGGTTTCAACCCAGTTCATGATCTCGGGGTTCTGGGATGGAGCCCAGCGTAGGGCTCCAGGCTCAGCAGGGAGTCTGCCTAAGGCTTCTTTCTGTCTCTCTCCCCCACCCCCACCTCTCCTCCTACCCAGAAAAGATTTTATTTACTTATTTGAGAGAGAGCGAGTACACAAGCAAGAAGAGTGGCAGGCAGAGGGAGAAGCAGACTCCCTGCTGAGCTGGAAGCAGGGCTCCATCCCAGGACCCAGGATCATGACCCACAGGATCATGACTGAGCCAAAGGCAGATACTTAACTGACTGAGCCACAGGTGCCCCAAAGATTTTGTTTTTAAATAATCTCTACATCCAATAGGGGGCTCAAACTCACAACCCCAAGATCCAGAGTCCCACATTCCACCAACTGAGCCAGTCAGGAGCCCCTCTTAAATAATTTTTATAATGAAAACAAGAAATTGTGGTCTCTGGCTGGCTCAGTTGGTGGACCATGTGACTCTGGATTTCAGGGTTTTGAGTTCAAGCCCCACATTGGGTGTAGAGATTACTTAAAAATAATTTTTTAAAAAAATATTTTATTTATTTTTTAATTTGACAGACGGAGATCACAAGTACGCAGAGAAGCAGGCAGAGAGAGAGGAGGAAGCAGGCTCCCCAAGGAGCAGAGAGCCTGATGCGGGGCTCCATCCCAGGACCCTGGGATCATGACCTGAGCCAAAGGCAGAGGCATTAACCCACTGAGCCACCCAGGCACCCCTTAAAAATAAAATCTTAAAAAAAAAAAGAAAACAAGCATTTAAATTTAATTTAGTCCAATTTATCACTTTTTCCCTTAATGTTTAGCATTTTATGTTCCCTATTTAGGAAATACTTGTCCATATCATGGTCATATAGATAATCTCCTATTTTTTTCCTAAAAGTTTTACCACTCTACTTTTCACATTTAGAAATATAATTTATTTAGAATTTATTTCCTGTGTTAAGAGTTAGGAGTTGAGCTCCCAACCCCCATATAGATAGCCAATTACTTGGCACCATTTATGGAAAAGACCATCCTTTCCCAAATAGACTACTGTTGTGCCATCTTTGTCAGAATCAGATGATAAAACATGTATGAATCTATTTTTGGTCTCTCTATTTTCTTTCATTGGTTTATTTGTTTATATTTGTGCCAATATCACACTATCTTAATAACTATATAAAGTGCTATACTAAGTCTTACGGTGACTGACTGTCCTGATTTTCCTCGAACATTCTGTACACACCCCTCCCTTTCCATTTGAGAAATTATTGACATACAATTCGTTTTAGTTTAAGGTATACAACATAATGATTTGATATATGAAAATTTCTGCATTCTGAAACTGAAAGTGTTGCATCTGAGAGAACCCCTCAGTCTCTGGCAAACTAGGACGGTTGGTTATCCTCCTAAGTTCTGATATCTGGTGGCATAGATCCTTCTTTGTTTTTCTTCTTCAAAATAGCCTCAGCTATTCTTCACCCATTGCATTTCTTTAAAATTTTTAGAATCAGCTTGCCAATTTCCACAAAAAAAAGTAAGAAAGAAGTAAAGAAGGAAAGGAAGAAAGAGAAAGAACGCCTTCTGGGATTTTCATTGGGATTGTATTAGCCTATAGCTAATTTGAGGAAATCAGCTGCACATCTTTCATTACATTTATTCCTACATATTGAATGCATTTTCATGCTCTTGTAAATAATACCATTTAAAATTTTTTATTTTATTTTTGTTGTTATTGTGTTCTGGTATAGAAAAAGTGAAATTTTATAGGTTGATTATAGTAATTTATAATTCTTTTGGATATTATATGTATACAATCACCTTCTGTAAAAAATGATCAATTTTTTTCTTTACAAACTGTATGTTTATTATTTCATTTTCTTGTCTTATTGCACTGGCTGAAAACTCTAGTACAATGGTGAATAAAAGTAGGGACAGAGTCATACAATTATCTTTTAATTTGATCCTATGGAAGATATTGTTTGTTTTTAAAAATATTTTTTTTGTTCATTTATTTGAGAGAGGGAGAGAAAGAGAGCATGAGCAGGAGGTAGGGAGGGACAAAGGGAGAAGGAAAGAATCTCAAGCAGACTTCCTACGGAGCGTGGGACCAATGTGGGGCTTGATCTTGAGACCATGAGATCATGACATGAGCCAAAACCAGGAGTCAGATGTGCAATTGACTGAGCCAACCAGGCACCCCAGAAGATATTGTTCGTTAACTTTAAAAAATAAAGTTGCCTGGGTGGCACAGTCAATTAAATGTCTGACTCTTGGTTCCCACTCAGGTCATAATCTCGGGATTGGGGAATCAAGCCCCACATTGGCTCCACACTCCATGCAGAGTCTATTTGGGATTTTCTCTCCTTCTCCCTCTGCTCCTCATGCTTGTGCCCCCTCCTCTCTCAAATAAATAAATAAAGCTTTAAAATATGTATATTTTTCCGAGGGTAGGAATGTTATGTATGGTGGCCAATGAATATTTTTATGGCAGGTAGGTCTAACTGTACCAAAAGGAGGGGTACAGTTCAGCTCAATGGGATGAATTCAGCCCAATGAGATGAATTATTCTCCCATTCACCCATTTGGTGCTGAAGTTGGAATTAAAGCCCATTTCCTGACAAGCTTCCCGGGAGTGCATCTGTTCGTTTTTGTCTGCCTGGAATCCCTACCTCTTTCTTACTTCCTCTTTATTTCTCCATTCCAACCACGTAATTCCAAAAGGACTCCCAACCATGTTACTCTCTCCCTTTAGCTCCAGGGTCTTACACTAGGCCCATCAGTTTATTTCTCCCCAAAATTCAGGTGGAAGGCTCCTGAAGTCTTATGGAAATGCCCTGAGAGCAGGCATGGGGTCTCTTGCTGTTGAGGAACTGGAGGTCTCCAGATTCCTGTCCTTCCAAAGGTTATGATCTCTAGCTCTCCCACCAACTCTGGAACTGTTCAAGAATCCTCTTTCCACTGAACTACCTTTTCCCCTTAGCCAGAGTCAGTTTCTACTGTGTATTAATCAGAGAATAGATATACCCCCTATTCTCTTTATTCTGCCACCAACATGGAGCACAATGGGAACATACTTCTAAGGATTTAATTGTATTCTATTTATATTTTATTTATTACATTTTTTTTAAAGATTTTATTTATTTATTTATTTGACAGAGAGAGATCACAAGCAGGCAGAGAGGCAGGCAGAGAGAGAGGAGGAAGCAGGTTCCCTGCTTAGCAGAGAGCCCGATGCGGGGCTTGATCCCAGGACCCTGAGATCATGACCTGAGCCAAAGGCAGCGGCCTAACCCACTGAGCCACTCAGGCGCCCCTATTTATTACATTTTTAACTTCCTCCTAGTTGACTGAAAATGGTCATTGCATAATGAAACCATAACTTTGAATTTCTCTTACTGCATATGCATAATTTAAATCCATATATTCCAGTTTATTTATCCCCAGGAAAGCTAACAAGTTAGATATTTTATTTTTAAATTTTTATTCTTTTGACTCCTCTATTCTAAGGATGAGGAAACGTTTCTGCAAAGGGCCAGATAGTAAATATCGTAGGCCTGGTGAGCCATATAGTCTCTCTCACAAGTATTCAACTGCTGTTGCAGCCACAGACAGTACATAAATGAATGAGTGTGTCTGTGTTCCCATAAGTGGACAGTGGCACTTGAACTTCACGTGTCATAAAATATTCTTCTTTTGATTTAAAAAAATTCAAAATGTCAAAACAATTCTTAGTTTGCAGGCCATACAAAAATAGTGGTAATTATATCTGTTGCATGAACTATAGTTGGTCACCTTTTCTTTCTCCCAATTGTGATACATTATTGGACAGGAGAAATATTGACTTATGAAATTGAGATTATAAAGTAATATGCATTATTTATGGGATATAGAGCAACTTGTTTGTCTCCTAAATTGATAAGCACACATTCAAAGATATAGCTAGAAAGGAGATGGAGATATATATCTATAAAGGCTATAGGTAGATAAGATCTTCATATTCCCAGGAATTCCTATGTAACATAGGAGTAAACAGAAAGATCATACTATATGCTAAACTTCCCTGTAGTTATTCCTTGACTATCTAATTTTATAATGTACTAATTAAACATTCATTCTTAACACAGAATCAAAGAAAATAAGGGGCTTTAAGATATAAATCACCTAGTCAGTTATAGTAATAATGATGCCTTATATTTGTACACATTTGATAGTTTACAAAAATTATAGTTCCATATATCATCTCTTCAGATCCTCAAAACAACCCTGGAGGTAGAGAGGCAAGGTATTATTATCCTAATTTCAAGAAGAGCAACCTGCCCAAGATTATACAAGGGGCAAGGGAGTGGGAGGAATTTTCTAGTCATACCTCTGAGTCATAGACTAATTTCCATCAAATGTAATGATACAATCGTGCAATTCAAGAGCTGGGTAATGAATAAATCCTGCTTCACCAACTGACGAACACCCGGTGATTCAACATGGGGCTGCCTTTGGTTTGTCAGTGCAAACCTCCCATGTCTAGATCAGTGGGAAATCCAGACCTCCGCTCTTCTCCTTGCTCCACGTCTTTCTCTTGTACATCTAGGAATCGCGGTAGTCACAATCATGGCTGATTGTTCTGGAAGGTGTTACCCAAGCTGCTATAGCAGCTGGGAGCCTCGTGTCATTGCTGACTCCACAGCTTTCCAAAGCGATGCCCTTGGAAAGCAGTGTTCTTGTCAACTTCCACGCCACCCACAGGACTTGAACATAGTGTCCTTGTAACTACTGAAGCACCAGTTTGAGATAATTACACTCCAAGTCAGTCCCAAGCTCCTGTGTCACCAAGACCTTTGGCTACCATTACTTCGATGGCCTGTGAATACACAGGCCATCAGAAGGAAGGGACTTGGATTGCACTTTCTGATCTCACTGTGGCTGCTACTGGGACTCTTCCCTTCAGTGGTTCCACAAAAAAGAGAGATGCTCCTTTCCTCAGGAGCATACTTCTAGACAGTGCTTCCGCACCAGCTGGCCCAGGCATCCTAATATTACAGTACTTTGGATCCATTCACTCAGTCGCTTCCCCAGGGCACAAGTGGGGTATAGGAGTAAGCAGCCCTAAAGCCTTCATGTATGTTTGCATGTTAAGCATGTATGTATGGATTGATTTATTTAAATTTAATTTCCAGTTATAGAAAATTTAAAACACACAAAAAATAGAGAATATGGTATTAAAACCCATTTGTTCCTCGTACCCACTTTTAATACTTATCAATTCTAGCTTCATCTTGTTTTCAACTCTTTTGCCACTTCCCTCCTTCCCTCTGGAATATTTTGAAGGAAACCCTGTTGATCATAGAATTCTGTCCTTATTCAGTATATGACTCTAGTAGACTATGTTCTTTTCTTTAAAAAATTTTTTTTTTCAAAGATTTTATTGATTTATTTGACAGATAGAGAGACAGGGAGAGAGGGAACACAAGCAGGGGAAGTGGGAGAGGGAAACAGGCTTCCCGCTGAGCAGGGAGACAGATGTGGGGCTCGATCCCAGAATCCCAGGATCATGACCTGAGCTGAAGGCAGATGCTTAACTGACTGAGCCACGCAGGCACCCCTCTAGTAGACTATTTAAAAAAAAACAACAACCGCAGTATCATTATGACAAGGACAAAATTGCCAACCAACCCTTAGTTAATAATTCCTTAACATCATCTAATATCCAGTCTATAGTCAAATTTCCCAATTGTCTCAAAAGTATCTGTTTATAACTTGTTTTTCAAATCAGGATCCACATACCGTATTGGGTAGTTAGGTCTCTTAAATCTTTTTTAATTTATTAAGGTAATTTATTTGTTAAGGAAATCTTGTCATTTAACCTGTAGAACTTTCCACATTCTGGGTTTAGTTGATTGGACCTCCTCTGGTGTTGTTTCGACACTTTCCTATATTGTTCATACTCCCTTCTTCCTCATAAACTTTACATTTAGAGGCTTAATTGGATTTAAACTCAAAATAATTTGGAGGTAGCAAAAAATACTTCATAGGTGATTCAATATGTTTCAAATGCACCACATCAGATGCATATGATTTATGGTCGTTCGACTCTCATCGATGTGGAAAAAAAAAAAAATTTGATCAGTGACTCCAGGTGTTTTCACTCGACCCATCAATCTTTAATGTTTTAGCACCCATTGATGATTGGTATTTAAGTCTATTTTATTAGGAGATTACAAAATGATCTTTTATCATTTCTTTTATACTTATCAGCTGGAAATATTTTTTTTTAAGATTTATTTATTTTGAGAGAGAGAGTGTGTGCACATACGTGGAGGTGGGGAGAGGGAGAGAGAGAATGTCAAGCAGACTGTGCTGAGCGCAGAGCCCAACAGGGGGCTTGATCTCATGACCCTGAGATCATGACATGAACCAAAATCAAGAGTTGGGCGCTTAACTGACTGAGCCACCCAGGTGCCCCCCAATTGGAAATATTATACAAAGAGGCTTTTTCTTAACAACTCTGGTCACCCTAAAATACAGTTTGTATAGGAGAACCAGAATGTTTGATTCTTCTCCTTTATTTACCAATTGTCATTACCATATAACTTAGCAACTTACTATAGCAACCTCCAGGTGAGTGGTATTTTCTTTTCCTATTGCCATTATAAACTTGTGGATTTTAACATCATTGATGTGATAAATTATTTTTTTAAAACATCTTATTTATTTATTTGAGAGAAGAGAGAGACAGTGAGAGAGAGCATGAGCGAGGAGAAGGTCAGAGGGAGAAGCAGACTCCCCGTGGAGCTGGGAGCCTGATGCAGGACTCGATCCCGGGACTCCAGGATCATGACCTGAGCTGAAGGCAGTCACTTAACCAACTGAGCCACCCAGGCGCCCGATGTGATAAATGATTTAAAGTATATCCTGTAGGGGCGCCTGGGTGGCTCTGTGGGTTAAGCGCCTGCCTCCTGCTCAGGTCCTGGTCCCAGGGTCCAAGGATCAAGCCCTGCATCGGCTCTCTGCTCAGCAGAGAGCCTGCTTCTCCCTCTCCCTCTGCACCCCCTGGGCTTGTGCTCTCTCTCTCAAATCAATAAAATCTTTACAAATAAATAAATAAAGTCTATTTGGTAGGCAATGGTGAACCACCCAGCTTTCAAACATAAAGCGTACCTGACCATATATCTAAAAATCAAACAGTAAACTTACGGAGTCAGGAGGAATCCTTTCTTACAGAACTAAAAATTAAGATTAAAATCTCCAAGCATACCTAAACTTTTAGTCACAACATTTAACAATGGATAATATTCCCAGGGTCTTATACTTGGTCTCTGATTTTCTTCTTTACTTTCACTCAGTTTATTGGACTTCATATCATCAACGTCTGAGGATCTGATGCCAGAGATTCAGTTTCTGGCACGCCTAATGATTTACATCTTTATAGCATTCAGAGTACATTGATAAGACCTACATTTCCTATAACTAGTATTTGCAATTTCATTTTTATAAAATAAGAGCAAATTAATACCCAAATAATTGGCCAGGACCTGGTAATTGAGCATGAGCGTGTGGACAGTGGGGACACAGCTCAAATGGAAGCGTTGACCAAGATTGAGTGCCGGTGTGTGAGCTCAACGTGCTTGTCCACGGACATACCACAGCCAGAATCTGATGGGTGAAAGGAGGGCTGGGTGTTTTAACAGAGTATGCTCGAAACTCTGTTATGGACCATGACAGGCTGGATTGTTTGTCAGCTGACTTGTTTATGCTGCCCCCAGCCAATTAGTTCTGAGAGGGCAGAAGCCACACCTGTATGGTTCATTTACTCTTAGCATCCAGTACATGATTTTTCAAAAAAGATTTTATTTATTTATTTGACAGACAGAGATCACAAGTAGGCAGAGAGGCAGGCAGAGAGAGAGAGAGAGAGAGAGAAAGAGAGAGAGAGAGAGGAGGAAGCAGGCTCCCAGCTAAGCAGAGAGCCTAATGTGGGGCTCGATCTCAGGACCCTGGGATCATGACCTGAGCCGAAGGCAGAGGCTTTAACCCACTGAGCCACCCAGGTGCCCCCCAGTACCTGATTTTTAAAAATGGAAGGAAAAAATGATGTATGCAAGGCAAGAGAAAAATCAACAATAGTTTTGAGCAGTGAGAATCATAATTAGATCAATTTTTTAGTTGCACCTTTTGCGTATTTTGACTCTGGGGTACTGGTGGGATACATATATTTCTTTAAAACTTACTTTGAGTATGGATGTAGTACATTTTATCAGGGAATGTCCCGAACAGTAAACAAATCAAATCAAATCACTGGTGGTTCCATTCCTTAAGGTTAATATTTGGGTGTCTATGTCTGTATAATATTAAACAATATAGGAATCACCTTGAACATATTGTTCAGGAATCTACTTCTACATTTAAATACATGATTAATACTACCCTATGTTACCTTCTCCTACAATAGAAATTTTAATGGCTATATTCCATGATCATATCTATTTTTAAAGTACCCAGACCCAAATCCAGTTTCCAAACATGAGATTCTGATGAACAGGACCACAGAGCAGTGATTCTGATCAGAATTGTGCTTGTTAATAACAGCAGACGATTCCATGGCCCATACAGCTCCAGGCTGTGAGGTTAACTCCAACAACTACTCATTTAGTTTGGTTTGACTTTCTGCCAGTCTTATGACCAACTTGAAGCAGGTCCTAGAACAGAGAATGTTATGTTTGGTGTCCAGGGAAGCAGCAAACTAGAGAAACCATCCCAAATTCCAGTATAATAGAGAGAGCCAACATTCTCTTTATACCCATTTATCCATTTTCCGCAGCAAAATTTGAACTAAAAGGATAAAAATGCCATAGAGGTTAGGTTAAACATCTTGTGGGGAAAGTGACCTATTAGTGTAGAAAGGAATGGAAGTGGTAAAACCAAAAAGAAGCTGAAAACAAGCCTGTTGATACATTTTTCTTTCAAGATTCTACAGCATAAATGTCCTTCAAAAAGATAAACATAAGCTGATTCATTGTCACTTGATTCTGTAGTGGTTTCTCGGGTCTCTTAGCTAGCAGCCACCCTGCCCACAGGGTACTGAGGGCTAGTAAATATTTTTCAGGCAGACTGACAATAGGAAAGAAGTGTAGGACAGGAAACTACCTGCACTACTTAGGTAGGAGTATCCTGGAAAGTGATGTGCTGAAAACTGACCCTTCCAGCTGGTTTACTTTTATACTCATGCATTTATTTATTTTTTGTGACATTCACTCATCAATGACAAGTGAATTTTTGACAGCCTAATGATACAGGCGAAATAATGCAGTATTATGTAGAGAATTGGGAGAGATGTAAAATGAGTGCCATGGTATTTCTTTACCCTTTTTTTTTTTTTTTAGTAATCTCTATACCCAAGGTGGATTTGAACTCGTGCCACTGAGATCCAGTCATGTGCTGTTCTGACTGAGCCAACCTGGCGCCCCCATGGTATTCTTTTAAATGCTTAAGGAAGGGGTTGTCTGGGTGGCTCAGTCAGTTAAACATCTGTGTTCGGCTCAGGTCATGATTCCAACTAAGATCCAGTCCCATGTCAGGCTCCCCGCCCCTCCCCCAGCTCCTTCTTTCTCAAAAACAAACAAACAAACAAACAAACAAACAAACAAATTAATAAAAAAGCTTAAGGAAGAATGCTCTAGGTCTTTGTTATTTGGTATAGTATGTATGATTTTCTGACCATCAGTATCCATTTCCTTATTTTGGTGACAGCACCCCACTTCTTCTTCTGGGGAACCACTCTTCTACAGTCCATGTTCTTTGGATGAAACACCAGTGAAACAGTGACTCACATTTGGACAATCACAGCATAAAATTTTCTTACCTGCAGTAATTTTTTAAGGGACAGGTAAATAATCTGTGTTGACTTAATTAGTGAATCCAGGAACTTCTGGGAAGGCTCTTTTTCTTGCTGGACTTGGACCAGGATAGATGTAGACTTGAAATTGTTGGGAACCGTCTTGCTACCACATAAAGCCTTTATAAAGGCAATACGGAGGAGAGCTGGATTATAAAGGCAATAAGGAGGAGAGCTGAGACTTTCTTATTGTTGCTTTTTGTTTTTCAGAAGGCTCTTTCTGATCTGATTTGAAATGGGCATGAGTGGCAGTAGGCTGAAAGTTCTAACTCTACCCTTATTTTCACAAGACAGGTAGAAGGGTCTAAATTATTTTTTTAGAAAGTTGATGCTTTATGACAACAAAAGAAATGAAAAACTCTGTATTGGCATAGTTTATTATATAAGCATCATAGTTCTAAGGATATGGCATTGTGGAGTGTATAAAATAAAATACGTCTTTTCTCAGGAAATGTATAAACCGCTTGGAAAGATATGAACATTAAAAACGAAACCCTTTAGAACACAAATGAATTGCAAAGAGTATGCATATAAATATTCTGCATGGCAATAGAAAGTGATAGCTAGAAACAAAACCAGCCTACAACAAAAGCATAGGTAAAAGGGTTTAGGCTAAACTCTGAGTATTTCCATTTAATTCTCAAGGCACTGGTCCTCATATCCCTAATCTTCAGGTAGATTCATACATTTGAATTTCCTATCTGAATGTTTCCTCTGAATTACTTACTTGCATATTTAAAGATTTTATTTATTTATTTGACAGAGAGAGATCACAAGTAGACAGAGAGGCAGGCAGAGAGAGAGAGAGAGAGAGGGAAGCAGGCTCCCTGCTGAGCAGAGAGCCCGACGCGGGACTCGATCTCAGGACCCTGAGATCATGACCTGAGCCGAAGGCAGTGGCTTAACCCACTGAGCCACCCAGGTGCCCCTTTACTTGCATATTTAATTGCCTGTTTGATATCTCTACTTTGATGTCCAATAGGCATCTCAAACTTACCTTGTCCAAAAAGTCTTCCTCCAAACTTGGTGGAAGCTTGATCTAGATGGTTTTCCAAATTTCTTTTTTAAGATTATTTATTATTTATTTATTTGACAGAGAGAGAGAGAGAGAGATGGTGAGAGAGGGAACACAAGCAGGGGGAGTGGGAGAGGGAGAAGCATGCTTCCCACTGAGCAGGAAGCCCAATGCCTGGCTAGATTTCCAGGACCCTGGGATCATGACCTGAGGCAAAGGCAGATGCTTAAAGACTGAGCCACCCAGGCGCCCTGTTTTCCAAATCTCAGATGGCAAGCCCAACCTGACAGTTGTTCAGGTCTAAAAGCTTATGGGTTGTCTTTTACTTTTCTCTCTTTCTAGAGACCTTAATTATTTTTTTGAGACAGAGAAAGGGAGAGAGGACACATGAGCTGGGGGAGGGGCAGATGGAGAGGGAGAAGCAGAGTCCCTGTTGAGCTCGGAGCCCATGTGGGGCTTGATCCTAGGATCCTGAGATCATGACCCGAGCTGAAGTTGGACACCTGACTGGGCCACCCAGGGGCCCCCATTTTTCTCTTTTTCTTGCATCTTGAATCCATTCCATCAGCAAATCTTAGTGTCTCTATCTTCAAAACGTATTCAGAATCTAACCACTTCTTAATACCGCTATTGCTGCCTAAATTACTGCAATAGCCTAATTGGTCTTTTCGATCTCATCACTGCCTCCCTAAAGTCTTTCCTAATACAGCAGCCAAAACAGTCTCATGTTTATTAGGTAAATTTTCAAACATACAGCAAAGGTGAAAACATTTTACATTGCTCCATCTGTATATACTCTACCTAGATTCTACAATTAGCAGAACAGTCCTGCTTAAGGTGACAGATTGTGTAGCTCCTCTGTCCAAAACCCTCTGATAGCTTACCTCATTCAGAAAGGAAAAGGCAATATTTTACCACAGTCTTCGAGACTTCACTTGATCTGGTCCCTAATTCCATTCTTCCGTGTTGTCTATCATACTTCAGCCACACTGGTCTCCTTGTTGCTACTCAAATGGGGCAAGCACATTCTTTCTTTAAGGTCTTTGCATTTGCTGTCCCTTTGCTTGAGATGCTCTTCTCCTAGGTATTCGAATGACTTGCCTCTTTCTTTGCATGACTTCGTCAGAGGTCTTCTCTGACTCTTCCAAAGAAGTATTAGATTGAACAATTTAATATCATTCAACCATGTTGAATCACATGAACCTAATATTGTTCTGAATTTAAAAAGAATGTAAAAAAGACCAGGAATTTCATATGGTTCAAGCTAATAAAACAGCACCACCACCCTATCCTTTTATTCTCCCCTGGCTTCCAGTATTCTTTATAAGAGCTTCTCACCATCTTAGGTACTATCATTGTGTATTGTCTAGAAGATCCTCAAAGATAGGGGATCTTTCTGTTTTGTTCAGTGCTGTGTACTCAGTGTGCAGAATGGAACTTGGCCTATAGTTGGCACCCAAGACATATTTAAAGAATGAATTCTTCACATTGAAACCGGAGTGATCTTTTGGAAACACAAATTTGACATCACTCCCACTAAAAATTCTTAAATTGGTTTGTATCACTTTTGAAACAAAGACAAGAATCTTTACCAGACCTATTAAGATCCTGCCTGATCCTTGATCTTTAATCCTGATCCCGATCTTTAATTCTCTAGACTCATCTCACATTATCTCCCTCATTTATTTTCAGGCCCTGGGACTATGCTGGTTCCATTATGAAGTCTTTACGTTTTCCCTCTATGATACTTCTGTATCAAGTTCACTCTGAGCCATTTTTTTTAAAAAAAGGTTTTATGGGGGCACCTGGGTGGCTCAGTGGGTTAAAGCCTCTGCCTTCAGCTCAGGTCATGATCTCAGAGTCCTGGGATGGAGCCCCGCATCGGGCTCTCTGCTCAGCAGGGAGCCTGCTTCCTCCTCTCTCTCTTCCTGCCTCTCTGCCTACTTGTGATCTCTGTCTGTCAAATAAATAAATAAAATCTTAGAAAAAAATAATGTATAAAAGGTTTTATGTATTTATTTTAGAGAGTGAGTGTACAAACCGGGTTGGGTGGGTGGGGGAGGTGCACAGGGAGAGAGGGGGAGAGAATCGCAAGCTGACTCAAAGCTGAGCACAGAGCCTGATGCTACGCTCGATCCTGGGACCCTGAGATCATGATCTGAGGTGAAATCAAGAGTCAGACACTCAACCAACTGAGCCACCCAGGCCAGGCGCCCCACCCTGAGGCAGTTTTCTTTCTTTCTTTCTTTCTTTTTTTTTTTAAGATTTTATTTATTTATTTGACAGAGATCACAAGTAGGCAGAGAGGCAGGCAGAGAGAGAGAGGGGGAAGCAGGTTCCCTGCTGAGCAGAGAGCCTGATGCGGGGCTCGATCCCAGGACCCTAGGACCATGACCTGAGCTGAAGGCAGAGGCTTTAACCCACTGAGCCACCCAGGCTCCCCGTGAGGCAGTTTTCAATCTTGGCTCAAAGCTTCTCTTGATCGAAGCCATTTTGGACACCCCAGAGTAGGTTGAGTTCCACTTCAATCCCCTCATGCACCACCTCCCTACCCTTAGTAATACTTATCTGGATTATAAAGTTCCTTTTGTGTGATAATTTGTCTCCCTATTCAGACAGTAATTTTCGTAAGAAAACACAGCTTTCCTTTTTCTTCCCTTTCGATCCCTATAATCTGTGAAGTATCTGGCACATAGTAATAGCTTAATACTCCTTTAAAAAAATTGATCCTGTTGTGTCCCTGTTACTAGTGTCTAACTGGGTACCTGGTACACAGTAGGTGAATACCTTTGCTAAACGACCATAGTATGAAAGATGTTTGACTACTCATTTACAATAAATATATAATGCAGAAGAGCCATCACTTGATTATCTGTGATCAGGCACTCATACATAATTGATACCTACACCAAATTCCAACTTCTCTCCTCTTATCAACTTTTCCTCACCAATAAGACTGAAGAAAGTAAGTTACACTTCTTTTCTTTCCTTTGTTTATTCTCTAGTGGAGTAAACGGTGAGCTATCTGACCAGGAAAATCCAGAGAGTCAGAATTAGCCACAGGTGAGATTTCGCTTCTGAACCAAAAGACCGTGGCATTCTCACTTGGATAGTTAAGATGTTTAGAAACTTTTTAGTTTTTATTTTACTTATTTATTTTTTAAAAAAGATTTTGAGAGAGAGAGAGAGAGAGAGAGAGAGAGAGACAGAACACAAGCATGTGGAGGGACAGAGAGAGAGATGCAGACTTCCCATTGAGTAGCGAGCCAGACACAGAACTCAATCCCAGGACTCCAGGTTCATGACCTGAGCCAAAGGCAGACACTTAACCAACTGAGCCACCCAGGTGCCCTGAAACTTTGTAAAAGATTTTATTTATTATTTAGAGAGACGGAGTGGGATAAAAGGCAGAAGCACAGGCAGAGGGAGAAGCAGACTCCCCGCTGAGCAGAGAGCCTGACAAGAGGCTCTGGGCTCAATCCCTTGACCCTGGGATCATGACCTGAGCCAAAGGCAGGTGCTTAACTGACTGAGCCACCCAGGTGCCCCTGGAAACGTTTTTTGTTCCCCAAATGAAAAGCTTTGCATTTTTTATCTTTTTAAAGACTTTCTTTTATTTATATTTAAAAGATTTTATTTATTCATCTGGCAGAGAGAGACACAGTGAGGGAGGGAACACAAATAGGGGGAGTGGGAAAGGGAGAATCAGGCTTCCCACCAAGCAGCGAGCCCGATGTGGGGCTCAAACTCAGGACCTACAGATCATGACCTGAACCGAAGACAGACCTTTAACGACTGAGCCACCCAGGTGCCCCAAGACTTTATTTATTTAGAGAGCCCAAGAGGGTGGGAGTGGGGCAGAGGGAGAGAGAATTCTAAGCAGACTCTGCTGAGCCTGATGTGAGGCTTCATCCCATGACCCTGCAATCATGACCAGAGCTGTAATCGAGTCAGACACCCAAACAACTGAGCCACCCAGACGCCCCTATTTTTCTTTTAACAGCAATCTCTTTGAAAACATTTCAGTGATCAGAGGATATATTAAAACACACATACACAGGTTATATACATTTACAGGTTTATTAGGGAAGAATGACACGGAACAGTAAAGCAGAAAAAAAGCAAAAATCTTACAAATGATTTCAAGTGCACTGGAACAGAAGTTTTTAGTAAACCTGTATTTCCAGATGAGCCCTTTGGCAAGCTTATTGACTCTGTCATTTGTTAATTAGGAAAGGGAGAAGAGCCCAACCAAGTACAATAAAAATGAATTTACAAAATGGTAATTTTTGGATATCATGAAACGTAAAAAGAAACTAAAAACCTAAAGACATTAATTTTAGTAAGATGTTAATTTTCTAGTTTTAATAATGTATTACAGGTATGCAAGATACTACCAGTGGGGGGATGCTACCAGTGGGTAAAGGCTACACAGAACCTCTCTGTATTATTTTTGCAATTTCTTGTGAGTCTATAATTATTTCCAAATAAAAAGTGAAATAAATAAGTTAAAAAATAAAAAAAGAAGACCCCAGGAAAAATAATAAAGGGAAAAAGGAATTTTTAGAAAGAGAATTTAAATATACATAGTTGAAGACTTGTTTGCCAGATTTCCATAGGTTTGTAAGGAGTTAACCAAAATTTTTAAAAATGCTTCCACGACAGACAGACAGGCACACACATTACTAATAAAAATATTAGGCTCTGAAAAGTGGCATCCTAATTTTAATGTTTGAACTAATGATATTTTCCAGAGCCACAGGGAGAGTGAAACATAGTACTGTTTGCAAAAAAAACAACAAATTTTGCAAAAACCACAAAAATGAGTGTTTACTCTTGAGAAAGGAAAACCTGTATTTCTTGACATCATCAAAGAAAAACGTGAAAGATCTGATATGAAAGGAAAAAAACGTACAAATCCTACCACTTCATTCCTCAAAACTGTATAAACATTTGCAAGATTTTCCTTCATCCATTAAATGTCCCTAGAGCAGCCAGCCTACACAGACCTGGGGGCATTCACATGTCACAATATTCCATAAAAATCTGGGAACACATATTTTTGGCAGAAAGAAATCACTTAATGAGCAAGGAAAGGCTGCTTGCAAAAGAATTCAGAGTGACACATTTAGGCAGGACTCCCTTGCAATGACAAAATGTCAGTGTCATAATTGATCACATTCTTGGGTGCATTCTAAAGACACACGGCATTATGAACTTTTATGAGTAGCTTTCTTGATGCCAGATAGATGGCAAATATCTTATAACAGGAGAAGTAAAAACACAGAGAAGCTCTAAAATTGCCTCATCTCAAGCTTATTAAAGCAACATAGAAATCTGCTTGGCTAAACACTTCACTTATATTCCCTTCTTAAATACTAGAGTTTAGCAATACAATGCATAGTAGAAGGGGAATTAGGGCTAGAAAGACCCAAGTTAAAATTCTGACTCTTTCAGCAACTAGTTTTGTTACCTTAGGCTAGTCAGAGTCTCTGAATCTCAATGTATTTGTTACTAAAATGAATATAATAATCCCCATATCTCAAGGTTGGTCCTAGAACTGCAAGGAATGCTATATTTAAGTGCCTAGCACAATGCTGTGCAGACAGTAGGTAGCAATAAGTGTGAGATCCTTCCCAGTTTTCCCAGAAGATGCAACAAAATATTTCTTTCTCTGCTAATTTGGTTAAGTGTCAAAACAAATGGCTAAGGGGTAAATATACAAGACAAGAGAATCTAATCCTACTATTATCCAGACAATTGTTCTATTAATTATGCAGTTATATAAAGTAATATTTAATAAATATTATTGGATTTATTGGTATTACTTAGGTAATACATTAACACATGAATAAATCTTCTCTTTTTCAAGTTGGCTTTTTATTTTGATTTTAACTGGTTTAGCAAAATAGGCCATTAATTATAAGAGTATGATCTTTTGGGAAGATTAAGCTCCTCTCTTTTTTTTAATTTTTAAAGATTTTATTTATTTGAGAGAGAGTGAGATCGACAAAGAGAGCACAAGCGGGCTGGAAGGGTAGAGGGAGAGAGGGGAGGAGATTCCTGGTTGAACAGGGAGCCTTGGCGGGGTGGGGAGGTTGGCGGGGGTGGGGGGGAGTGGAGATTGATCCCAGTACCCCAGGATCATGACCTGACTCTAGGGCAAACACGGAACTGACTGAGCCACCCAGGTGCCCAAAACTCCTCTTGATCCCAGGTAAAAATCATAGTTTTAGTGTTTACTCATGGGTCTGAGAAAAAGTGACATGGAAGAAAAAATGGTAAAAGGTTAAATAAAGAATTTGTCTTTCAAGGCTGATAGCGTAATTCTCCCTATGATGAAGCGCCTGTTGACGTACGCCTGGGGACTAACGTTCCCTAACTCATGCCTTGAACCTCTGCTAAGAGTGCCATATTCCCAGGCTCCATCTACTCGAAAGGGTGAGCAAGCCTTGTGAAAACTGCAAGAGTGGACAGCACCGAGACAGGCCTTAGAAGGCTTTAGACACAGGTTCTTCACATGGAATCCGGGGGCGTACTCAGCAGGTTTCGGAACCTGCACTCCCTGTCTGTAAAATTGTGTCTAAGCGTATTTCGTGCCTTTTCCCCAGGAAGATGCTCAACTGTCACGTCCCTCTTGAGTATGGTTCTCTAGCCATCCTATCCTGAAAAAGGGGTCTCGCCCACACAGTCACATTATCCTTATGTATTTCCTGCACAGCCTTACCACAATCTGTCATTACCTTGTTTGTCCGATTAAATCGCTCTACCCCCCCCCCCCCCCCCGCCCCCGAGGGTAGGCTTCCCAAAGGGCTGGGCCCTGGCCTTTCTCCAGCGCCTTGAACCTGCTGAATCTCGAGACACTTCTGGAATGAATGACACGTCCGTGTCTAGCAGATATTTAAAGGCCTCTACAGCCCTCCATCCGCCTCCTCTCCCGCCCCCAGCACCGCCGCATTCTTCTCCGGAAACCATCTTAAAATCACGCGTTTTCATTTTGGAAATAAGGCTTTTCGCGTTGCCATCACACCCACTCACTCTCGCACACTCGTTCCCTACAGTCGGAACCGCTGCCCAGGCCCACTTACCCAAGCCCACTAGGCCGGACTGTTTAGGGGCGACCCGGGCAGGTGCAGCCTCGAGCGGGCGCCCGCCTCGATTCACCTTCCCGGCCTCCGGTCCTCCGCGGGATCCGAGGGGCCACCTCTAGGCCGCCCGGGCCTCCGCCCACCGGAGTCGCACCTCGTCACCCTCCCTGCACACCGTCACACCGTCGCCTGCAGCTCGCTGTGGCCGCGCACGGCAGCGGAAGCACCGCTCCCGGGGGGCGCGCAGCCGGCCGCAGAAGAACCGACGGTCCGCCGCCACGCCGGGATCCTGCCCGTCCCGCAGCGCGCGCCGCCGCGGTCGCAACTGCTTCCGGGTAAGCGGGTCACCGACCCTGTGGCACCGCCCCTCCTTCGCCTCCTTCTCCAGTCGCTCGGGCTGCGGCTCCTCCCGGGGGCCGGTTCCCGCTGTCCCTGTCTTAGCCGCCTCGCCACGGGGCCACCGGCGTGACTGACCCACCGGCGTGACGGACCCACCGGCCGCGGGCTCCGGGAGCCGCCGCGTCTAGCCCGGCCCACCTGGCCGAGAGCCTGGGACCCAATTCGCCGTCCGCGCCCCTCGCCCTCTGCTCCTCGCTTTTTGCCCGGCCGGCTCCCGGCGCCGACCCGCGTCCCGGCCCTTCCCGGGCGGCGCCGTAGCCACAGCCCGCGCCCAGGACAGGTAAGGTCCGTCCCTCCCGCCGTCCCGGGGGCCCCTTCCCGGCCTCTACAGCCCGTGCGACCCGCACCGCCGCTGACCCCTGCTGGGGGCCCGGTTTCCCTGCGGGCTCTCGGGTCGGGGTCGCCCCCAGCCTACCGCGTTCGCCGGCAGCACGCCTGATTTCTAACGCGCGCCCTCGGTCTGTGCGAGGGGATGGGGTTACTCCCATTGTGGGAGAAATTGCATTGGGCCGCTGTCCGTTTGCCTCGGGTGCTCGAGGATCCTTCTCCTTTTCCCCGGCGCGGCACTCCCTCGCTTCTGTCCCCGGACCGGCACCCCTGCGAACCGTGTCAGGCCGGTGGAGGGCGTAGCATTTTTATGGGATTTTTTTTTTTTCTTCCTCCTTGACCCTAACTGAAGCGCGGGCTAGGAGTGCCGGGGTTAATGCTTGACTAATACGGGGTGTTATTCACACCCAGATTGTTAAGTTACACAGCTGCGGTCGGGCCTGCTTCTCTTGCCTGTGGATATCCAGGAGGAAGCAGGCGGACCTAAGGAAACGCACCTCTTTTTCTTTCTTAGAGGGGAAAAAAGTTCAAGTGTTTGCTCTACTTTTCCACTGTGGGAGATACAAATATTAGGCTGCTGAGACACGGCTAGGGAAATGCTGTATCCTAAACTTTAAGCGTTCGTAGCTCATTTTCTATGAGTTTCCATTTAATGACTCAGCATTTCTGCCTTAAACAGAAAAACTGCAGACTAGGTTAGTTGACTAAAAGATACTATGTAGGAATAACTGAGTAGCCATTAATTTTTTATGTTATCACAATGGGAAGAGAACGTGGATGCAGTAAATGGAACCAGAGAGATGGTGAACAGGTATGGGTGGGCGAGTTCATAGTATTTAAAAATAACGTGTTTTTTTTTCAAGATAGCATTTTATATAGGGATGAATCTATACATAAAGGTTCAGTTGTTGGAGAATTCAGTATTGCAAATAAGAATTAGTTGGCAGAGACTTGAGGTTGGCTGTGGTTTGGAAGTCTTGCAGAATTAACCCTGTTTAACCATCATCATGCTCTGTTTAACAAATATAGAGATGATGACCTAGTGTAATATTCATGTTAGAGTAAGAATTTCAGAAAGTGTGATTCATTTAGAAAGTTAGGTCACTCACTTTGTGAGTCATTGATATGGATCTTAAAATTGGAATAGAGGGAAGCAAGAAGTTTGTTACTGCCTCTTTAGATGCCTTCAGTCATTGTATATGGAGTGTTGTATTAGCTTTGTTAGGTTTGTTGCTGGATACTTATTGTCCTGAAGTATGGTAAGGAAATAAAAATGGAACTTTTGCAGAATATCTGGCTTTAGAATAGTTAGTTTCTAAGTGGATTGTTGTAATTATACCCTTCCCCCCACCTTTTTTTTTTTTTTTTTTTTTTTTTTTTTGCCAGATGTGGGAAGATAAATGAAGGGGCCTAGGGACAAAGTAAATGTCAGTGAAAGGTATAAAAAAGTTTACTGAAGAATCTACAGTATACAAAATAGTCCTTTCAGTGAAAGGTCTCACCTATTTTGTGAATCCTTAAAAATGTGGAATATTGAGTTCTTATGTAAGTTCTGTTATAGAGGAAAGTCTGTATGGAAGTTGTGATTTATTATTGGAATGAATTCATTGTAAACTAGAAATAACTTTTTATTGCTGAAATGTAATTTGATCATTTTGGCTTTAAAAATATTGTTAAGCAAAATAACCTTGAATCACAGGGTACTTGATATTCTTAGCCTTGTTTTCTTTTGCTTTTTTGGAATTCATCTTATTTTACCTTGATTTTCAATTTTAGGGAACTTTATAGTTAGTTACCAACTATAAAGTAATGGTAAGTTGGTCTTGCTTACCAGGTTCCTTTAATTATTTGACTAAATTTTGGCATCTTATTTTCTTGGATATTCATTCTTATATATAGAGTGTTCCTTAATGTTGCTTTTGATTTTTGTCCAGCAAATAGTGACTTAATTAAGAGTTTCAGTTCCCGGTAAACAGAGATTCCCTTTTGGAAAATCCCTTGTGGAAACCACCATAACTAACAGTCTTGATAAGGTAGATATGTAAGAGAAGCCTTCTTATGTCATGATTTAAGCATCTCCATAATGAAGGAAAAAAAGTGATAGGAGGGTATATTTGTCAAGTAGATTGTTTTTCTCTCAAAACAACACCAAAAACATATTTTTACTAGAAATGAGAGCTATGTCTTCCTAAGCTCTTTGTGAATTTACTGTGCTCCTAGTGTGAAAAGGAACAGAATTGAAGATGTATAGAAAAAAAAAATTCTCCTGGCAGAGTGCTGGGAATGTTGATGAGGATCATTTAAGAGGAAATACAGTTCTTCTGTCTTCACCATACGTGCACCTACAAAATAGAGGCCATTTCATAGCCTTTTCCTTTTAAGTAGTTACTTCTTTCTGGAGACTCTGGGAGAGATGGACCTTTAACCAGGAAAATGTACCACTTTATCCAGTTTGCAAACAATAGACTTTATGACGGTTGTTCAAAACTCAACTTTTAAAACTTCAGAGGGAAGGGATTGAGCAGAATTTGCCCTGTTAGTAAAATAACTTTACCTTTTTCTCCATTTCTCCTTTTAAGATACTAGCTAGACTATACCTTTGGAAATGATATTGTGTGTGTGTGTGTGTGTGTGTGTGTGTGTGTGTGTGTGTTGCATATTGCACTTTATTTTTAAAACTTTTTGCCTTACAAGGAACTGAACATTGGGCTAAAAACTGGGTTTAGTCTAAGTTAAACTTTTTCATTTATTCTATTACTTCTTTCTTCTGGTCGGGGGAGGGAGAAAGGATTCTATTTCTTGGGGAAACTCTGATATTTGCTAAAGTGTCTGCTTTTGTTTTGGTCTAGTGGTACGGAGAGCAGTATATAAGAGTAAAAATTGTTGAGAAGACCCGGCATACATACAGGGAAAGAGAATGCCCATTTCATGGGTATAGTAGATGTTTGTAGGACTTCTAAAAATTGATAAAACGTTTAAAAAAAAGTGTTACATGGTGCAAAGGAAGCCTCCTCTCCACAACAGACTTCTAGCCTTCTCTCACTCTCCCATTCCCTAATCCAAGCAACCACTTTGAATGGTTTCCTGTATGTTCTCTAAATTTCTATTGCATATGTAATCTCCTGTGTTTAGGAGAACTTTCTTCTATCTTTCATTCTTATCCTTGATATATCTTAGAGATTTTTCTGTTTTAGCACATGTGTCCATCTGATTTTTAAAAAAGACTGGATGTCTTGCCTAGTTTAGATGAACCATAATTTATTCATTTTCCATGATTTATTTTTCCATTCCCTATTAAGAGACATTTAGGTTGTTTTTAGTTTTCTACAAATGTTGCTATAGTGAACAATTAGTATATAAATCTTTGCACTAGTCCATAAGTATGTATATAGAATATATTTCTGAAAGAGTGATTGCAAAATGGGACTTTAAGTTGTGAAGATTTATAAATTTGTTTCAACCTTACACTGGATTTATTTTATAATAGAAGTTAACTTCTTTCTTAACCTTGTAGAAGAAAGGAGCTCTTACTTTGTATTCTATCTTCTCCACTTAAAAAAGATTAAAATGTAGTTTATAAGGCAATCTTAAACATTTTAGAGTGACGGGTGGTTAATTTTGTTTATACTGGTAAGGGGGAAAATACTGTAGCTTGAAGACTAGTGTTATAGACAAACCACTTCACTTTATTGGGTAATAGTTAAATGAATACTTTTGTAGTCAGTTGATTGTTTTAGGATTTTATGACCAATATCAATTAAACATATTGTATGTAGTTTAACTTCTTGCCCTGATGAAGTCTGCTACTATATTATTAGTCACAGAAAATAGTCCACCTTCTGTCTTCCTTTATCTTCCACATCCTAGTCTATTCATAATAAAAGAAACCTCTGTAGAGTTTGAGATTCAAAACACCTTTTGCAACCCAGAGTGCTATGGATGGATTAATTTCCCAAGACAGGGGGTAGGTACAGCTTCAGTTTTTATTCTGCAAAGTGTTTGTGAGCAAATTAAGAGTTTAAAAGTTTAATTTCTGTATTTTACAGCTCTCTCATGACCTGGAGGAGGGGGGTTCAGGAACATTTTACCTTTGAAAATGAGAGATTCTAGAGAAAAATAAAAAGTACTGAGGGGCTAATGTATGATGGTGAAGTTGGAACTTGTGAGTGGCAGTGTCTCTGGCTGGTGCCCAGGGTCTATTTTGAGGCCTTGTCAGAGCTCGTCCAACAGAACCTACCACATAACTGTAATCTGCCCTGGCCCTGCTGCCAGTCAGGAAGGCCTGCGGTTTTAGGAAAAGTGGCAACCGTAGAAGAGTGAGCTTATAAAGGACATTTGCCTCCAGAAGATTAAGGCTAAGTTTTGGGGTGAAAATCTGCTTAGTGTGCATATCCTAGATTCATTTTTTATTTCTTTTTGTCTTTCTTTTTTAAGAAAAGAGCATGATTAAGGAAAACTAATGAGAAAAGTATTTCAGAAGAATGTGCAGAAGGAGGAGCACAGGATTGTACCAGTATTGATGTTATGTTCTGGATCTAAGAGTGATTAGTCAAATGTTTTACAACAAGGGGAAACCATTACTGATACTGGCATAGGAAGGCCATGGCCCTAGTTGAACTTGTCCAGTTCAGAGACTTGTGCATGTCTTTGGATCAAAAGGACACTGGGAACGATGGGCTGTTTTATAGGATTATTTTGAGTTTGTACAGAGAACTTAGCTTCTTCCCAAATTCTCGCTCTCTTCTTCCCACAGGACTGCTACAGTCTCCTGTACATTATCATGAAGTTAGCTCTTTAAAAATAACTCTAGGCTGTTACCAGATGCTATCTCTCAGGGCAGCTGCCTCTGTGTATCATGTGCTTTCTCATGAAAACCTTGGTGTTTTTTATATACTTAGTGAATGAGGCACTTGAGTTTAAAAGTTCTTTAACTGATTTCACTAGTTAGGCTAGAAAACTATTCAAAGGGCTTTAGTACTCCACCCATTTATTCAAGGTTCCTGTCACCATATTAAACTGCAGCCTTGTATTACAGTCAAGGTTGTTTGAAGAATTCTGCACTCAGGGCAAACTTAATTTACAGATGCAAAGCCTGCAGATAGTTTCCTTTCTCTTGCTTTAGATTAGGTTGTAACGTCAAGAAATTTAATTTTTCCTTGCCCTCAGATATTTGGATTCTTTGCATTTGATAATAACGATGTATTTAGTACTGTATTGAGTATGAGAGAAAATGTAAATTGGAGTATTTTTATTCCCCTCCCCCCCCATTCCAATTATCTGGTTTATTCCTATTATCACCTCCCTGCTTCAGGTCTCAGCCATCCTCTACCAAGAAAAAAAAGGTGAAGATAGTGCAGAGCAGAGAGTGGAAAAGAGGTTGGGAAAATGTTGGAGTACAAATGTTTATCGGGTCATATTTGCTCAGAAACGTGAACTATTAAAATTCTTCTTTAAAAATTATAGTTCATCTTTTTCATTGTTTTCACTTTGAACCTTGTATGTCTTAGTTGGTTTTTCATTATGAACACCAAAATCTTTTTTTTTTTTTTTTAAAGATTTTATGTATTTATTCATGAGAGACAGAGAGAGAGAGAGAGAGAGGCAGAGGCAGAGGGTGAAGTGGGCTCCCTGTGGCACTCGATCCCAGCACCCTGGGATCATGACCTGAGCCCAAGGCAGATGCTCGATGGACTGAGCCACCCAGGCTCCCTGAACACCAAAATCTTAGCTAGTTTTTTTTTTTTAAGCTAGTTTTTTTTTTTTTAAAGATTTTTATTTATTTATTTGACAGAGAGAGATCACAAGTAGGCAGAGAGGCAGGCAGAGAGAGAGGAAGGGAAGCAGGCTCCCTGCTGAGCAGAGAGCCCGATGGGGGGCTCTATCCCAGGACCCTGGGATCATGACCTGAGCCGAAGGCAGAGGCTTAACCCACTGAGCCACCCAGGTGCCCCTAAGCAAGTTTTGATATAACGTAGCTTTACTGTTTTAGGAAACTAATTTTAAAGTTACTTGTTTTGATCACTTTGTTATTCTTTCTATATCCCCCACTTTCCTAAATTGAAACATTTTAACAGCCAGGAGCACTCTTTTGGCTGTTTTCTAAGTAAAATAGCATGTACTGTATGCAGAAGATTAAGATGTTAAAATATTTATTTCCCTGTTAAATGGTTTAAGTAATTTATAACAATAAACAATACAATTAGTAAGCATACATGTTGCTATTAAAAAAAAAAAAGAAAAAAAAAAAAAGGATTTCAGTAAAGTGACCCAAGCATTATAGGATTAAAGATAGAAAAAAAAAAAAATTCAGTTTTAGATATCTTTTTCCCTGCCATGTATATTGCCATATCTAAGTGGTTAGTCAAAGAAATGAGAGAATCATTGCCTGTCGTACCCAATTCACCCTTTGTTACCCATACAAGTGGGGTTTTTAAAAAAATTGTGTTAGAATATACATAATATGAAGTTTACCATTTTACAATTTTACAATTATTTTTACATTTTACAATTACAAGTTTACCATTTTACAATTATCTTTAAGTGTACAATTCACTTTAAAAAAAAAAGATTTTATTTATTGATGTGACAGAGACACAGTGAGAGTGGGAGCACAGGCAGGGGGTATGGGAGAGGGAGAAGCAGGCTTCCTGCTGAGCAGGGGTCCCCAACATGGGGCTTGATTCCAGGACCCTGGGATCATGACCTGAACCGAAGTCAGATTCTTAATGACTGAGCCACCCAGGCACCCCTACAATTCAGTGGTGTTAAATACATTCACACTGTTGCACAACCTTCACCATCATCCATTTCCAGAACTTTCTCATCATCTCAAGCTGAAACTCTGCACCCATTAAAAAAATAACTCCTAGTTCTCCACAGTGCCTGGCAACCACCACTCTACTTTCTGTCTTAGTGAATTTGATTACTCTAAGTACTTCATATAAGTAGAATCATATATTTCTGTTTTGTGCCTGGCTTATTTCACTGAACACAGTGTCCTCAAGGCTTATTCAAGTTGTAGCATGCATGAGAATATACATATGTTTTTAAAGATTTTTATTTATTTATGAGGGAGAGTGAGGACACAAGCGGGGAGGAGGGGCAGAGGGAGAGGAAGGAACAGAATCCCTGCTGAGCAGGGAGCCGGATGCGGACCCTTCCCAGGATGCCAGGATCATCACCAGAGCTGAAGGTAGACAGCTAACTGACTGAGCCACCCAGGTGCCCACACACATGAGAATTAAAGTCCTTTTTAAGGCTGAATAATATATTCCATTGTATATATATTCCATGTTCTGTTTATCCCTTTGTCCGTTGATGGACACTGGATTAGCTCTTACCAAATTGTGAATAATGCTGTTGTGAATAATGCTGCTACTTGTGAACACAAGTGTATAAATACCTGTTTTGAGTCCCTGCTTTCATTTCTTTTGGGCATATACCCTTAAGTAGAATTGTTAGATTATATAGTAATTCTGTGTTTAATTTTTTGAGGAATTGCCATACGCATTTTCCATGGTGGCTGATTATTTTACAGTCTTACTAGCAGTGTACAGGGGTTCCAGTTTCTCTGCATCTTTGACACACTTGTTATTTTTAACATAGTAGGCATTCTAATGAGTGTGGGGTGGTGTCTCATTGTGGTTTTGATGTGATTTCCCTAATAACTAGTGATGTGGAGCATCTTTTCATGTGCTCATTGGCCATTTATATGTCTTTGGAGAAAACTGTTCAAGTCCTTTGTCTATATTTGAACTGGGTTGTTTTTTATTGTTGTTACTGAGTTTTTAGGGGTTCTCTATCTATTCCAGAGATTAACCCCTTATTAGATGTGTAATTTGTAAATATTTTCTTCCATCCTGTGGGTCACTTTTTTTTTCTCTTGATATGGCCCTTTGATGCACAAAGTTTTTATTTTGATGAAGTCCAATTTATCTACTTTTTTTGTTGTTGTTATTGTTGTCTGGGCTTTTGGCATTATATTCAAGAAATCCAAAGTCATAAAGCTTTTTGTGTGTGTTTTCTTCAAAAAGTTTTGTAGTTTTAGGTTACACTTATTTCTTTGATCTACCCTGAGAGTTATTTTTGTTTGTGGTGTATGCCAGTAAGGCACTGTTTTGGTTATAGTAACCAGCTTTCTGGTTCAGTTTTGAAATCAGGAAGTGTGATACCTCCAACTTGTTCTTTTTTAAGATTGTTTTGGCTGTTCATGATCCCTTGAGATTCCATATGGATTTTATTTTAGGGAGGGGCTTTTCTATTTCTACAAATAGAATAGGTTTACAAGTAGGTTTTTCTATTTCTACAAAAAATGTCATTAGGATTTGATAGAGAGTGTATTGAATCTGTAAATGGCTTTGGGTAGTATTGACATTTTAACAGTGTTAAGTCTTCCAGTCCTTGAACAGGGGGTGGCTCTCCGTTTATTTATATCTCCTTTAATTCCTTCAGCAATGTTTTGTAGTTTCCTTGGTTAAGTTTTTTCCTAAGTATCTTATTTTTGATCTTTATACATGGAATTGTTTAATTAATTTCTTTTTGGGTTATTCATAGTTAGTATATAGAAATGCAACTGGTGTGTGTGTGTGTGTGTGTGTGTGTGTGTGTGTTGATTTTTTTTATCGCTGTACCTTTGCTAAATTTATTCATCCAAAACTTTTTTTCATACAAAGTTTTAAAAGCTGTTGCATTTGTCTTCTGTGTTGTGTAACAAGTTACACAAATTTAGAGTTTAAAATAACACACATTTATTTTCCTGCAATTTCTGTGGGGCAGGAGTCGGAGTATGGCTGAGCTGGGTCCTCTGCATAGGGTCTCGTGAGGCTTTAATCAAGGTGTGTGTAGCTGGGTGGAATTCTCTTTTGGAGACTTACATGATAAAAATCCATCTCCCTGCTCACTGAGATTTTTGGCACATTAGTTTATTTGTGGTTTTAGGACTGAAGCTTCTTGCTCATTGAATGTTGCTTTAGGATAACTAAAGGTTATGTAGAGGCTGTCTTCAGATTCCTAAAGGCTGCTCTCAGCTCTTGGAGGCAACCTGAATTTCTTGGCCTTGTGGTATTTTCTGATACGGACCTTTGGTCAAATCATTAAGGAGAGCCTAGAGCAAGTCTGCTGGCTGGCTAGTCTTATATAACATAACATAATCATGGGAATGACATCTCATAACCTTTGTCATATTCTGTTGGTTAGAAGCAAGTCACAAGTCCTGGCCACATTCTTTGGGAGGTGTTTACACAAAGGTAGGAACAGAAGTGGGGGGGCGGATAACAATACCTTAGAGTCTGTCTGCCATAGATGATTACAAAATAGCACATACTTTATAAACCTATTTTTTTTTTTTTAAGATTTTATTTATTTATTTGACAGAGAGAGATCACAAGTAGATGGAGAGGCAGGCAGAGAGAGAGAGAGAGGGAAGCAGGCTTCTTGCTGAGCAGAGAGCCCGATGCGGGACTCGATCCCAGGACCCTGAGATCATGACCTGAGCCGAAGGCAGCGGCTTAACCCACTGAGCCACCCAGGCGCCCAAACCTATTTTTTCTTTAAAAAACATATATGTGCAGTTAAAAGAAGTATCTTACAAAATAGCACATACTTTATAAACCTGTTTCTCTTTGAGAAACATGTGCAGTTAACTATGTATTACTCTTGGTTTTTATTGTTAATTTTCTGTTTCTTCATTATTCCCCCTTCTCCTCTGCAACATTCCAGTGTTGCAATTTTAAATCAATAGTTTTCATTATAACTAAATAAATATTATTTACTGCTCAGCCAATTATTGTGCCATGATTATTTTCTTTCTTGTTTAATTAACTCAGTTTTTCCAGGGGGGCTGCCAGGGGGTTTCCTTTCTTTGCTTAGTTTTCTCTTCACCTTATTTTTTTAAACCAAATGCTCCAACATTCTTTTCAAGTCCTTCATCCTATCTAATTTATTTAGTTTATTTGTGAAACATATAAAACAAAAATACAGTTTGAAGAAGAACAATAAAATGAGCATCTATGTCTCACTACCTAGGTCAAGAAATGAACACTACAATTATCCTAGAAGTTCCTACACATACTCTTTAATGTACCCCTTCCTCTTTAGGCAATCAATGCCATTTTACATGTTAATTACTCTCTTGGGACTATTCCTTGCCCAACTGTGCTGTCTCACTTTCCGTACATGTATTTCTAATCAATATGTGGTTCAATTTTGAAAAATGGAATAGTTCTTCCACCTTTTTGCATTTATTAGTTAGGATAGACTTACCTACTTTGACAAACAAGCTACCCCCAAATTTCAGTGGTTTAACACAGTTCAGGGGTATGTCTCACATCTCTGTTGGTTGTGAGTTGGGAAGCAGTGGTAAAGGAGTAGTCACTAGATGAAAGGAGCCTGAGTCCCTGGATGACTTTGCAACAAACTACTCCTTTGATTTTCTCTTTTATTTCGTGAAGCATATCCTCTAGTAGCTTATTGACAAAGGGCATAAAAGAAGTAAATTTTTGAGGCCTCAAATGTCTAAAAATGTCTTTAATCATCAGGTATGAGAAATAGAATGTTTTGACTGGGCATAGGCTATTTATAGGTTGTCTGTAGTTTTCCTTTAGAAGTTTGAAGGCGTCTATACAGTGATTGTCCTCTTTCCAGAATTACCTTTTTAAAAAAAGATTTTATTTGAGAGAGAAAGAACAGTATGGGAGGAGGGGCAGAGGGAGAGAGAGAGAGAGCATCTCAAGGAGACTCTGTGCTGAATGGGGTGCCCTATGTGGGACTCCAGCCCACCACCCTGAGATCATGACCTTAAGCCAAACTCAAGAGTTGGTCACTCAGCTGACTGAGCCACCCAGGTGCCTCATTACAAGAATTACTTTTAAAAGTTTAAAACCATTCTATTTGTTAATTCGTTCTATGTAACCTTATTTTCTCACCCATGGAAGTGTGTAAAGTCATCTTTGTCTTCAGTGTTTGAAATTCACTGTGGTAATTCACTATGAAATACTTTGGTGTGGACTCAGGACTTATGTTGAGCATTCTGTGGGCCCTTTGAGTCTGGAGAAACTTATGTCTTTAGCTTCTGGAAAGTAATTAATGATATTGTTCTCTGTGTGTGTGTGTGTGTGTGCTTGCGTGTGTGCAGTAGGCTGTGGGGGATGAGCAGGTTTGGGAGGAAGGATGGTCAGTTTGTCTTTATTTGTACAAAAAGGAGCCACCCAAATGTTGATGTTAGGTCTTTTATGAGCAGAAGTCATGTGTCTAAAGTGGAGCTCATTGCATGTGGCTTTAGATTGGTTGGCACTTGGATTAGCTACTCTCAGAGCTGTGCTGTTAGTTTGCTCCTCTCGAATTATTCCCTTGTGAACATTGTACTTGCATTGCATTATATCTTGTTGACTTTTATGGGCCTGACTGGTATCTTGCCTACCATTTCAGAGTATTACTTTGCCCTTTCTAAGACAGGTTTAAGCTGTCTTACCTGGCTAACATGGCTCAAGAGAGGGGAAATGTTGGCTTCTCCCTTTATGCTACAAAAGTATCTCATGGCACTATTTTATTTTCCAGTGAGTAGAAGGATTCATAGAATAGATGTCTTCAAGGAAAGCTGATAATTTGAAAGGATTTCACCTTGATTATAAAAAGCTGTAGACTTAAAAATTGTTGTTTTCCCCCAGGAATTTAGAGGACGTTAATGCTTGCTTCTTTGTTTTAATTTTGACCTGTTGATTCAAGTTAGATTTTTAATTTTAAAAGTTAATCCAGGGGTGTTCATTCTATTTAAAATTAGCAATGTGTTTTTCACTTACTTAAAATGTCATTATGCCTGTAAAAGTGATGGTCACTATGAAATTTGTTAGGAAATTACAGTTTTACCAGAGATGACCAACATAAATTTTTATAGTTCTACTTTGCAATTGCCCTGACAGTCTAAATGAATCTTTCCCCTTTATCAGTTCATTAATATTGTTTCAAAGTTGGTTTTTCTTGTTAATTTTGTATTTTTGTACTATGAAGTAACCCATAATTGTAGATTTTAGCTTAAATAATTTTTTTGATAAAGTGATTATCCATAGTATATAAAGCTTAAGAAAAAGGAAGATTCTTTTTATACAGATTGTCTTTGTTCTTTATTTGATTCTATGAAGTTTTACATATTTGCAGTCATACTTTACATGGCATTTTGTTATCTTTTTGTACCTTATAGGCATATCAAATGTGTCCTTGTCTTTGTTTCCTTCCTATGAGTTTTTTCTTGCCACAATTTATTATATCATGTTGACTGGCCTTGACTTAAAACTGTTGTTGTCAATTTGGATCATTTAAAGTTTTATCTTTGGTTTTACTATAGACTAACAAAAAATTAAAATAATATTTATTAATATAATTTTTCCTCTAGTTGCATTATATTCTATTTTATTTTTGTTACTAGAATATAGTTAATATAAATATTGCCAGTAGAGTTCATTTTAATCAGAAGGAAAGCCTAAGGTTTAAGGCTAATTTAAGTTATTTTTTCCTTTGGCACTTAATTCTGGTTCCATCTATTTTATTATTAGTAACAGAGGTTAGTTACTTGCTTCTATCATGTTAGTTTTGATTTTCATTTCTTTCAGTGGAAGAAGTGTTTCAGTAATAATTCTGTATACCCCAGATAGAAAACACACCCTTGTATAATTCAGTAAAAGGACTTCCAGTTCCTTTTATTTTTGCTACATACCTAGTAAATTGGAAATAGTGAAAAATGCCTTCCCACTAAGTATATAGGTGTGGTGTTGGATTATATTTGTGTTTGAAAATATGCAATTCCCATGCCCACGCATGGCTCAACTAAGATTAACCTTAACCATGGGATTTGCTTCTGAATTTTACTTTACTGCCTTCTCTTTTGCTTATTGTGATTTTAGATGTTTTGTTTTTTGGTGTTGGTGATAACAGTACATTTCCATAGCATTTTACACTTTATGGAAGCTTTTTTTTTTTTTTAAGATTTTATTTATTTATTTGTCAGAGAGAGAGCGTAAGTGTGCAAAAGCGGGGGAAGTGGCAGGCAGAGGGAGTAGAGGAACTCGATTCCAGGACCTGAGGACCTGGGATCATGACCTGAGCAGAAGGCAGATGCTTAACTGAGTGAGCCACCCAGGCTTCCCAATAGAAACTTTTATATCCACTTGACCGAGGAATAAATTTTCTAAAAGAAGTGTAAGAATTCATTGAAAGCCACAAAACATAGTGGAATGAAATTAAAGATCTGAATAAATGGAAAGACATTCTATGTTAATGGATTGGAATCAATATTGTTAAGATGGCTGTATTTCCCAAAATTATCTATAGATTCGGTGTAATCTCTATCAAAATTCCAGCTGCCTCTTTTTTTTTAATTGACATGCCAATCCTAAAATTTATATGGAAATATAAAGGACTTAGAATAGCCAGTAAAATCTTAAAAAGAACAAAGTTGAAAGACACACTCTATCCAATTTTAAAACTTGCTGCAAAGCTAGAGTAGTAATCAAGACAATGTGATACTGACAGAAGGATTTCTGTATCTATTTATAGGTTTATATAGATTTATGTAGATAGATCAATGGAATAGAATTGAGGGTCCACATATAAACCCTTATTTTTATGGTTGATTGGTTTTTGACTAGGCTGCCAAGGTCATTTAGTTGGTGGAAAGAATAGTCTTTTCAACAAATGGTACTGGAGCAAGTGGATATCCACTGACAAAAGGATGATGTTGCTACCCTGCCTCATACCATATATAAAAATTAACTCAAAATGGATTATAGACTTGAAAGTAAGAGCTAAAATTGTAAAATTCTAAGAAGAAAGCATAATAAATTCTTGAGGTTTTGGGGTAGGCGATGCTTTCTTAGAAATTACATCAAATGGGAGTGCCTAGGTGCCATAGTTGGTTGTATTGGACTCTTGGTTTCCACTTAGTTCTGATCTCAGGGTTGTGGGATTGAGCCCTGTGTTGGGCTCTGTGCTCAGGCGTGGAATCGTGCTTGGAATTCATTCTGTGTCTCCCTCTGTCCCTCCCGCTTCTGCTCTCTTTCTCTTTTTCTTTTTAAAGAATAAGCAAATAAATCTTTAAAAAAAAATGACATCAAATGAAACAACAAAAGAAAAAATAGGTAAATTGACTCCCTCACAATAAAAGCTTTCGTGCTTCAGAGAACACCATTCAGAAAGCATATGTAGAAATAGTGTAAGTACTTTTCCCTTTTTCTTTGCCAGTTTAGTTTTCCCATTTACTCTTTTGTCCACTTATAAGGCAATGATTATTATGTACGTAGTGCTTTGCAAATTTAAAGTACGTATTTGTTGGAAAGAGAAAATTTAAAAATATGTATTTTATTTTATAACAGTTTTCTAATTTTATTTTATTTTATTTATTATTATTATTTTTTAAGATTTTATTTGACAGAGCGAGATCACAAGCAGGCAGAGAAGCAGGCAGAGAGAGAGGAGGAAGCAAGCTCCCCGCTGAGCAGAGAGCCCGATGCGGGGCTCGATCCCAGGACCCTGAGATCATGACCTGAGCTGAAGGCAGAGGCTTTAACCCACTGAGCCACCCAGGTGCCCCCAGTTTTCTAATTTTAGAACCTTCTTCATAGTAATTACATTAAAAACAATCACAACTTTGTTGGATGCTTCCTTATTTCTCCCTTGTCTTTGGTTTTATCTTTGTTCTTTGCTGCCTGAGCTTCTGTTGTTCTCCTGGGTACTTCTGTTCTTTTCCTGATTTTTGCTCTGTTGCACACTTTTAAGTCTGACCTGTCCTTAGCATATGTAATTTTCTCTCTCCCTTCCTTTCATCCTTTGAATGTATGTCCATACACTCATTTTTGAGGTTCTTTTGTTCTTTCTTTCTCTCTTTGTTTTTGAGTAGACATTGAGATATTTTTAAAAAGCATAGGGAAAGGAGGGAATTTGAATGGTACTAGAAAATGGTTTACTTCCCAGGGCATACTGAAAATGAAGTTGTTGGGTAAGAGCACATCTTCCTAATTCAGGTTCTTCACCGTTGAGGAAAATAGTATTGTTAATCATGTTGAACACACGCCCATTAGAGTTCATTTATTTAAACATGGTTAGCAAGGAAGTAAGTGCAACCACTGGCATGTCATCTTATGAAAGGAGGAAATGGAAAAATTATCAATTGTTTTGGGTGTATGAGAATAATATGCATTCAAAATATGAGAATTTAAAAGAAACTTTTTGTGAATTCTTAGGACTACCGAATGTGGAAGTTGGAGAAGGGATTATACAGTTTCTCACTGACCCTTTATAGGCGTTTTATTTTGTAAAGTATGAGTTTAATTTAACCATTAAAATATGAGTTTAATTTGTTTTGTAAAATATGAATTTAATATGAGGTTCTCATATTCTCCTGAGATATAATTTGTGCTTAGTATCTACCTTTCATGTTCCACCAGGTCTTCCAGTTTTGCCTCATATACACATATTTTCATTTTGTACTTTGCCTTAATTTCTAGATGCGCCTTTTATTCTTTCTGTAGGTTCTATTAATGATTTATTCATTTTGCATAATGTCCTCATTTAGCTATTTGCAGGAATTGATGTCTTTAAGTGTTCAGTCTTTCCTCCTACAGGCCTGCCCTCTCTCCTTCCCTTTGCTACCACTTTGCTCTTGCCCCTGTCCTTCCCCCTTCATTTTTTTCTCTTCTAGTCAGCAAATGAAGCATTCTCTCCTTTGCCCATAGTCTTTCTAATGTCTACATAACTATTGGTATTCTTCCATACTGTGATGACCTCTACCTTCCTTTCTGGTTTCAAATCAAGATTTTTTTTTTTAAAGATTTTATTTATTTATTTGACAGAGAGAGAGAACAAGTAGGCAGAGAGGCAGGCAGAGAGAGAGAGGGGGAAGCAGGCTCCCTGTCCCGATGCAGGACTCAATTCCAGGACCCTGAGATCATGACCTGAGCTGAAGGCAGAGGCTTAACCCACTGAGCCACGCAAGCGCCCCTCAAATCAAGATTTTTTTTAATTGAAATTACCAGTTCCCATGCTTTTCGTTCACTTATTCATCTGCCTTTCTCAGCTAGTTATTTTTTTCCAACACACTATTATACACATTTTGCAACTTACAGAGAAGTTGAAAAGAGTTCTACTATACACATTGATGTACTTACTACTTGGAGTCCACTGTTAATATTTTACTGCATTTGGGGTCCCTGGGTGGCTCAGTTGGTTAAGTGTCTGCCTTCGGCTCAGGTCATGATCCCAGGATTCTGGCAGCTAATCCTACATCAGGCTCCTTGCCCATTGGGGAATCTGCTTCTCCTCTGCTTGCTGCTCCCTCTGCTTGCTTGTGCTATCTGTCTGTAGAGAAAAAAAAAAAGAATCAATGATAAAAAGATAGGCACAGATCTTAAGTGTACTATTTAATGATTTCTCTCTTCTAAGTCAGTTGTGTTCTCATGAGAGAACTAACTCCCATTATAAGGCCACACTTCTAAAACTTGTGTGTTCATTTGGAATTTCAAAAATGGACTTTGAATGCCAGAAAGTACCTTAAAAATTTCTTTTTAATTTTTTATTATGTAAATGTGCTACATAGTGTAATGATTATAGTTAAGGTATTTTTATTTTTTTTCTAGATTTTTCCATGCTTCTGCAAATATTCTTAGCATTGCTAATGATAATCATATAACGCATGCTGCAGGAAGTAACTTGAGGATGTTTTTGTTTAGTTAAAAGTGCAAGAATTTAAAGAAAGGCCAGGATTGCCCTTTTGTCTACTTCATAAACTGAATATGTAAAAGAGGTAGTTAATTCAAGACACTTCAAACATTTATGGAGTGCTTTCTAAGTACCTGAACTCACTTGACCTCCGATTAACCATGTTGGACAGTTGTGTCTGCTCTGTAAGTGAAGAAACCAAGCCTCAGGTAGGGGAAATGGCAGTGCAGCAGTTGAACTCAGATCCTCTCACTTTAACTTTGGTCCATTGGGAACAGCTGCAGTCCCACTCGGTCTTTAGTTCAAGTGCCAATCCAGATAGTGCGATTTGCTGATGAATAAAGACCAAACATTTTATTGCATAGACTAATGTTAACTGTAGTGATGACTGATGCAGAGGCTTATACCAATATTTTGAGTTCCCCATGATGAAATACTCAGATATAGAGAACTGCAACTATTGGGATCCAGACAGAACTCTGCAAGTGTGCTATATTTAGAATGTGACTTACTGATGCTACTTACCCATTCTGTTCTCACAAAAGTGAACAATATCATGATTGAAGTGCCACTTAATGTGGCAAAATGCCTATTTTTCAGAAATATATTAAGTGAGAAACTAATTGGAGAAAAGAAAGCCTTGTTGGTATATCTATTGTGGAAGGTTTCTATTTCACAACATCCTTCAAGCTACTTCCCTTCTTTCCCTTAGGTAGACAGATCCTTATTGACAAAATCTTCTGGAGAAAATCAGCTTGACATTGTTCGGGTAATGGGCCTGACAAAATTTGGGCAGTTTTGTTTTTGTCAGTGGATGTAAAGGTTTAGCTCTTAGTTTGGCCAATACCACCAAGGAAAAGCTCCAAGAGATGAACACAGCTCTTGAAGAAAAGTATTCATGAGGAATCCTCCTTGTGATAGCAACTTACTGAAAGTCCTTTAGGATCAGAAACTGGAAATAATCTGTTTCAGATCAACTTTTGAGTCTATAGCCTTATTTTTGTCATTTTGAAGATAGACTGCATAGGAGCCAAAAACCCTTTACTTTTTCTAATATTAGTAAGGATGTCTGCCTACAGAGTACAAATCATGTAATTCTTTCAAAAATATTAGATTGTTTTTTGACATAGGTTGATTTGGCTCGTGTGCTCCTGAGAATGGTGATGGGACCTGGCCAATGACTCATGTAAACCTCTAGATAGTCTCTGTAGATAGGACAAGAAGGACAAGGAAGACAGAAGTTTTTCCCATTTCCTGCTTATCCTGTGCCTCTGTCTCTTTTCCTGTCATCTTTCTCTCAGGACTGGCTAGCCTGGAGCCTGTTGAAACAGTTTTGTTTGTTTGTTTTTGAGAGAGAGAGAGAGAGAGAGAGAGAACAAGCAGGGAGGAGGGTCAGAGAGAGAAGAAGCAGATTCTCTGCTGAGCAGGGAGCCCCATGTGGGGCTCCATCCTGGGACACTGAGATCACAACCCAAGCCAAAGGCAGACACTTAACTGACTAAGCCACCCAGGAGCCCCAAAACAGTTTTGTTTTGAGGCATTTTTAAGAAAAGATAATTCTTTTTAAGTCTGTGTACTAGAAGTATCCTGGCAGATCTGAGGTTTAAGGCAGTGTTCCTTGAGGAAGAAGGAAATGGATTATGGAAAAAGAGGAGACAGAAATCCATTAGAAAGAGTGCCACCAGGGCGCCTGGGTGGCTCAGTGGGTTAAGCTGCTGCCTTCGGCTCAGGTCATGATCTCAGGGTCCTGGGATCGAGTCCCACATCGGGCTCTCTGCTCAGCAAGAAGCCTGCTTCCCTCTCTCTCTCTCTCTGCCTGCCTCTCCGTCTGCTTGTGATCTCTCTCTGTCAAATAAATAAATAAATAAAAATCTTTAAAAAAAAAAAAAAGAAAGAAAGAGTGCCACCAGCAGTGGCTTCAGATAGTGTGTCTCAGCCGCCTAATTTGGGTGTGATCCATTTTGGGGCCACTTTATTCTGTGAGCCTTGGATCTGGTTTATGCATCTCTCTTTCCCCAGTGTTACTGGAATGTTAGAAAATCAAAAAGAAGAAGAAAAAGTACAGCCATAATCCTTTCCTCCTAACGAAACCACTGTTAAACTTTTGATAAAATCTTTACTTCTTCTTCTATAGTTATTCTTATGTTCCTGGCATTAGAAAATACCTTTTTTTGTTTCCTGTTTCTGTGGAATGTCTTTGCATGTGTCCTTGGAAGGCTGGCTGAAGGACGAATATTGGGTGATATTACTGTGCATCAGTTAAATTGCCACTTTGAAAGAGGTACTTTGAAAAGAAAAGTACTGCATGCTGCTTTTTTCTCAGTAGGTGACTAATACTTGTATTGTACATTGTTACTATTAAGTGTATGATCTTTAAAATGGTGCTGAGGGTGAGGATGAGGGAAGACTTCTGAAGAAACAACACTGAGCTTTTCAGAAATTGTCCTGATTTGTGGCTGGGACTTCTCAGCTGCGGCTTTCAGACATAACATTCCTTCTCTTCATTTCCATTTGAAGGAGTCCTTTCTTATCATATCCAGATACATTTTCTATGGCAGAGTGAGGAACTATCATCAGTCTTCATTCTGATTGACAAACATAGCATGCTAGCTATGTGGGAATAAGAAGTGGTCAGATAAGAGGGGAATGGCCTGAATTTTTGTTGAAGACTTTTTTGGAAGAGTGAATTGATGAAGTGCTTCTGTTTTATTTTGCCTGGAATAAGTAAATTCCAACACATTAAAGTCACTTGGAGTTTTGATATAGTTCATTCTACTGGGACAAACTTACTTGGGAATTCCTTTGCGATTCACGTTTATTTTGTTAAAGCTAGGAAAAAAAAGTTTTAAGTTAATGGGTATTTTGCTAAATGAGCTGTACTTCTCAGGAATGTATATCTGCAAGAGGGAGGTCATGCAAATTGGGATGGATTTTTCTTATGGGAATCTTTAATTTCAAATACCATGTGTTTGGAAGGCCAGATCATCTTTACTACCCTTATTATTTAATCCTGGCAGATGAATTTTTCTCCCCACCCCCCTTTTTTTTTTTGTAAAAATGGGTCTATTTCATAATAACAGCAACAATAATAGATCCATAGATATATTCTTTAATCGATGGCCTACATCAGTTTTGTTTGTCATCGTATCTTTGGCACTTTCCACAGTACCTGGTAGTAGCAGGCACGCAGTTATTGTTACATGGACAGTGTTGGTAATTGTTAATTGCAGAATAATTAATCATTTGTTATTTTATGTGGTAATAGTTTAATTGGAATTGTTTTTTAAATTACACTAAAAAGCCAATTTATCTTTGTAAGTTTAAGGTTCTGTGTTAAAATTTCTTGAATATGTTGTTTCAAAGCTTTAGAATGAATGACTTTGCTGAAATGTTTTTTGCTCTGTGATGGAAATAAGTTTTAGAAATAGTTGTAGTAATTTTAAACTGTTAAGTAGAATTATTGCTGACTGCAGTTTTTCTGAGGCTAATGTTACAACACATTCTTTTTTTTTTTTTAGACTTATTTATTTATTAGAAAGTGTGTCAGTGTGAGCATGGGAGCAAAGGTGGGGAGGGTAAGCAGAGGGAAGGAATCTCCAGCAGATTCCTCGCCAAGCCTGTAGCCTGAGGCCGGGCTCAATCTTACAACCCTGAGCTGAAATCAAAATTCTGTACTCAACTGACTGAACCCCAAGGCGCCCCTACAACAGATTGCTGTCTGTGGGTATAGCATGATAAGAAAGAATTGGGAGGTTTAATAATTAGTATAAATTTAAATATTCTAAAATTTGTTGGAATAATTTGATAGGAAAATGTATTTGGTGACTAATTTATATGTAAATACACAAATATAATTTTTCTAAAAGTGAATATGTAAAGGAGCTTTAAAATTGTAGAAAGAGGGGCACGTGGGTGGCTCAGTGGGTTAAGCCTCTGCCTTCGGGTCATGTCATGATCTCAGGGTCCTGGGATCGAGCCCCACATCGGGCTCTCTGCCGAGCAGGGAGCCTGTTTCCCTTTCTTTCTCTGCCTGCCTCTCTGCCTACTTGTGATCTCTGTCGAAGAGATAAAGTCTTTAAAAAACAAATAAATAAATAAAATGATACAAAGAGAAACATCTTAAGTAAATTATGTTTCTGTTTATTTCAGGGCCGAACACGGTGAAATCACATTTCACAGTTAAAACACTATTAAGAAGACAATATGGGGACTCCTGGTTCTGGAAGGAAAAGGACGCCTGTAAAAGACCGATTTTCTGCAGAAGATGAAGCTTTGAGTAACATTGCCAGAGAGGTGTGTCTGGAAAACCTCCTCTCAACATTGAGTTGCACAGTTGGGAACGTAAAAGTGCTGGCGGGGCGGGGTGGGGGGAGGTATATATAGACTTCCATTTACTGAGCAGATTTTAGAATGCTTACTTGTGAATAAGATGTTGAATCTGACCTCTAAATACTGTATTAGAATAGAATATAGTTACCAGTTCTTTATTTGGATATCTGTTCCTCTTATCGAAAAATTAACTTTATATTTTATTTTTTGTGGATCACTTTGAGGTACCTGTAATGTTTTGAAATTTATAATGAATCTTTAGTATTAAAACTTACGGTAATTAGAATGTGGAAAATATGATAACTATATTATTGAAACACTCATGGGCTATACAGTTAGCATATTCCAGGAGGCACTGCATAAATGTTGATAGAAACAGTCCTTACTTGGTGTCTGCCCAGATTCAGTTATTTTAGCTGTTTTTTGAAATACTGCAGTGGAATTTTTATGTTTAACTTTCAGCTAGTACCAGAGCTTCTGGAGCATTTTTGTTTTGGTTTGTTGACAACTCAGAAGAAAAAAGAAAATGGAGAGGGTTGTCACTTATTGAATCATTGGCAACATTTCCTGTTGCATATTGGAAATTTAAGATAACTCCCAGCTGTGATTTCTTAGTGAGGTGCCAACTTTGTTTCAGACTCTGACTCTATCTGCAGCTGCAGACCTGACCATAAATTAATCTGGTACAAGAATTGGTTAGAGCATTATTAAGTTATATTCTTTTTGTGAAGATTAGTCCCTCACCACTTCCTCTTTGTTATTCTTAGTAAATAGCTCATTTAGGGCTGGTGCTATTTCCTTTTGACATATTATACAGTCTCTTTTTGATCCAGCTCATTGTTACATTTTTCCTCTGGTAAGCTACTCAGTTAGCTTTTGAATTAGAAGTCAAATTCTGTAGAGGGATGATTGAAGCAAAGAAAAGTTGTCTAACAACTATTGACAAGCTTATGATACTTTAACAAAATCACTTTTAAAAAATCAAGTGAGATATTTTCAGATAAGAGGGTAAAAGATACTTTAAAATGAAGTGAAAGTGAGATACAAGGATCTTAAATATTTGCACAAATGAAGCATTTTGGAAGCCTATGTTTGGAAACATAGTTTTATTTGAAAAGTGAAACTACTCAAAGTGTACACTTCCCAAATTAGAGGGATTTACCCAGATTTCTATAAAGATAGAAAATGTTGGCACCTTCTCGGCTTTTTTGTACTAAGTATTTGTACTAAGTATTTAGTACTAAGTACTAAGTACTCTTTTTGGATTTATGATGCTTTGTTTGCAAAAGTGGGTGTATTTTAAACATTTAACGCTTGAGTGCTTTCTGTGCGACAAATGCTTCTACGCATTTAAGCTGCATTAATTCATTTAATCTTCACAAAATTCCGAGATTGGTTTTATTATCTCCATTTTAACAAAGAAACCATTGCACAGAAAAGTTAAGCATCTTTCCTAAGGTCACACAGCCAGAAAATAGCAGAGCTTGGGTTTGATCACGTGAAGCCTAGCTCCAAGGTCTTAGCATTTAACTGCTTGCTGTGCTGTGCTGTGCTGTTTCTCAGTATTCTCCAACTCCCCCATTAATAGTTTGTTTTTTGGTAACTATTCATGACTTTGAAAGTACTTGCCCATTTTAATTCTCACAATAACCTTGTGAGTTAGGAAAGATATGTATTACTATTAGCCTTATTTACAGATGAGGAAACAGACAAAGCTGAGAAATAAAGGTCTAAAAGATATCAGAGCTGGGGTTCTAATTCAGCTACTTAAAACCGTTGTTTATTCTACTGTACCATACTGTTTCCAGAAGAGGCGGGCTTTGGAGAGTTGTAAGTGTGGCTTTGAATCCTGCCTCAACTAGTTTCTTGTTGAGTAATTTTGTTAAGTAATTCTTACGGACTCCAGTTTCCTCATTTGTAAAATGGGAATAATATTGTCTTCATGTACTATAGGGCTGTTGTGATGATTAAAGGACACAAAGCATGTAAACCTTTATCCTAGTGTTAGGTTTGCAGTGGGCTATTTTGTTGCTTAGTAATAAGTTGGAATTGAAAGTGATATTAGAAATTTAAAAAGATATTTAAGATAGGTGTTCTAAAACGTGGTTGATCACCAGACTCCCTCAGGGAACTTTTTCAATGTGCAGAGTCCCAGGCATTTCTTGTACTTGCTAAATCGGAATCTGTGGGAGTTGAGCTCAGAAACCTGTATTTAAGTGCATGTGCGCTTGTGCATGCACACTGACACACAGACACACAAGCAGTTTTTTTCCTGGGGGATCTTGATGGCCAGTTAGATTTGGGAACCATGAAACAAATGCAGGGAAGAAAAAACAACAACACAACAACAACAACAAAAACAAAACAGAAACAAAATACAGAAGAGATCTTATCCTGGATGGTCAGTTTTTTATACCTACAGGTTGTTTTCCTTCCTGTACATTATTATTTTGCTATGAAATAACTTAGTTTAATACAGTTATTAAATAACAAGTTATAGTATAATAATAAAAGTTATTATAAAAGGATTTAAAAGGAGAGTATTTTTAATTTTTATTTCTATTTTCAGAGCTCTGAATATGAATATGCCAACTCTTCATAACCTGGTCAAAAGGCTCAGCCTAACCCTCAATATGAAAGGGCCAATTTTTATTAAGATTCAAATTATTTATTTGTGTGATGTAGTAGTTTCAAAACTAAAGTTTGAAAACTTTAGAGGAAATAGGTTTAGCAGTTTTAAAATATATTTCTTGTGATTCTTTTTTTTCTTTAAAGTTTTCATAATAATTCTCAATCGTTCATTCATACATTACATGGTTGACATTTGCACATCACCCCTAGACTTTATCCCTTTCACAAAAAACATGCCTGAAGAGGAAGAAACCAAACAGAACAGAACCCCCATAGTGATTAAAGAGGACAAATAGCTTAATCCCCCCTTTTAATTGTTAAATCTCAACAGTTTAGTTTGTCTGTCTCACTTCAAATTGTTTTTTTGAGGTAGACAGGGAATGCCATAAATAAAAATAACCTCTTTTCCCTCTGCTTACTATTTGCTCAGGTTTCTTTGCTCCTCAGTTGGGCCCAAGTCAGGAAACTAGAGGGAATGTGAAGGAAAAGAAAAAGAAGTCATAGAAATATTCTGCAAACTGGATAATTTACATGCTAAAATACGGAACTGAATACATTATGGTTAAACATACATAACGTAAAACTTACCTTACCCATGTTTACAAGTGTAGGATTCTGTGGCCTTAAGTGCATTCATGTTGTTGTGCAACCATTATCACCACCCATCTACAGAAGTCTTCATTTTTGATGACCTGTGTACATTTATAAAAGATGTTTGGGTGTTTGAAGACTGCTCTGTGAAGTCAGGAATGTGGATGGATTTAGAAGCCCTGTCCTGTCTGTAATGGGCATGTTGCTGCTCTGTTGGGGGAGCATGGGCTATCACAGCTTTTGGAAGAGTTCAGAGGAGCTGTGTCAGAAGGGGTCACCAGCAAGTCCTCTCCGATGTCAGAGGACCAATCTGCATCCTTTTTTTTTCTTCTTGCTTGTTTGGCTTTGATTGTTCCACAGGTTTGGGGGAAATGCAATTAAAGAGTTGACTTTAAGTGAAACTTACCTGAAAGCACAAAGTGTATCAAATTGGGAACCTTTAGGCAGCTAGCTTTCCAAAGGAGAAAGATGAGGGTAGCATGGAAGCTGTTTATGCCGCCTTACTACAGGTAGTTTCACAAATATCATGGTGAATGTTACCAGGAAAAGAAATTAAGCCTTTTGAAGGGATAGCGAACAGTCTTTTTAAGGCATCATACAAGCCTGGAATATTAATGATTTCCTTGTTTTAGAGCTGCATATATGAATGTACATCTCTCCAAATCGAAGTTATCAGAATGTTGCTTATTTTTGGACCTTATGATCTGAAAGTCCTTGTAGCTCTAAAATTTGGTGAGTTCCCTTGAGATCCAGGACCCAAAGAAATTCATGTTCATAATGTGCTATTCTCTCAAATCTGAAGGATCAATGACAAGCATAGAAATTGATCATCTTTTATAGGAATTGGAGTTTAGCAAATGGAATGTTCAGAGACTTGTTGAGCAGAATGTTCATATAGACATAGACGTAGTAGGTGCATACACCTACTAGTAATAAAGAAGAAAGGAAGCTTTTGTGGCTTTTTGACATTGGTGGCTGCTAGGGCTTTCAGATTTCATTTAAAAATATTTATTTATTCATTGAGAAAGAGAGAGAGAGAGTGCATGAGAGGGGGAGAGGGCAGAGTGGAGGGAGAGAAGGAGAATCCTCAAGTAGACTGGTATCATGGAACTGGAGATCATGACCTGAGGCAAAATCAAGATTCACTTAACTGACTGAGCCACCCAGGCACCCCCAGATTTCATTTTTCAAAATAGCTTTATTGAGATAAATTTTATCCATTTGAAATGTACAATTCAATGGTTTTTGGTATTTTACAATATTAATTTTTTAAAAGTTGTGATTATAATATGTATAACAAAATTTGCCATTTAAACTATGTTTTCAGACTATGGTTCAGTGGCATTCATTGCATTTACAATGTTGTGCAACCATCACCACTGTCTATTTCTAAATAGTGATGAAAATCTGTTCTTTTCATCATCCCAGACAGAAACTCTATAACCATTAAGTAATAACTCCCATTCCCCCTCTTCCAGATCCTGGTGACTTTTTTTTTTTTTTTTTAAGATTTTATTTATTTATTTGACAGAGAGATCACAAGCAGGCAGAGAGGCAGGCAGAGAGAGAGGAGGAAGCAGGTTCCCTGCTGAGCAGAGAGCCCGATGTGGGGCTCGATCCCAGGACTCTGAGATCATGACCTGAGCCGAAGGCAGTGGCTTAACCCACTGAGCCACCCAGGCGCCCCAGATCCTGGTGACTTTTAATCTGCTTTATGTCTCTATGAATTTGTCTAATTCTGAATATTCTATACAAGCAGAATTACACAGTATTTTTCCTTTTGTATCTTGCTTTTTTCTCTTAGTGTAATGACTTCAAGATTCATCTGTGTTGTAGCATGCATTAGAACTTGGTTCCTTCCCCCCCACCTTAACTTCATTCCTTTTTTAAGGCTGAATAATTTTCCACTGTATGAATATATTACATTTTGTTTATCCATTTATCTGTTGATGGATACTTCGTTGGATTTCATTTTGCTGTCTGTGGAAGTAACAGCCATCCCAGGCATCTAGCAGTGAAAACCAGAAGTTTTTGCAGGCTTTGATTATGTATTAGCCGCCTGAACAGAAGGATACGAAGACAAGAATTGGGCTTAGTTTAAAAGATACTGTCCAGTGTTACTGTTTTGTGGGACGATAACCATGATAGTTTGGTAGAACTAATGATTTCATAGTTATCTCACTATTTTACTTGGTTATTTATTCATTTTTAGGGCATGGTAAATTAAGGATAAAAAACTTGGTACAGATAGCAGCTTTTGAAATGCAAAGGATTACCATAATCACAATATATATGGGTGTTAATACCATCTTTCATTTAAGAATAGAGGTTAAATTTGCAACGATGTGGATGGAACTAGAGGGTATTATGCTTAGCGAAATAAGTTAATTGGAGAAAGACAACTATCATATGATCTCCCTGATATGAGGCAGTGGAGATGTAATGTGGGGGGATTGAGGGGTAGGAAAAGAATAAATGAAACAAGATGGGATCGGGAGGAAGACAAACTATAAGAGACTCTTAATCTCACAAAACAAACTGAGGGTGGTAGAGGGGGAAGGGAGGGAGAGGGTGATGGGGTTATGGACATTGGGGAGGGTATGTGCTATGGTGAGTGCTGTGAAGTGTGTAAACCTGGAGACTCACAGACCTGTACCCCTGGGGCTAATAATACATTATATGTTTATTAACAAAAAAAAAGAATAGAGGTTAAAAGGGTGCCTGGGTTGCTCAGTTGGTTAAGCATTCAACTGTTGGTCTCAGCTAAGGTCTTAATATCAGGGTCATGAGTTTAAATCCTGCACTGGGCTCATGCTGGGTGTGGAGCCCTAAAAAAAAAAAAAAAAAAAGAAAAGAAAAAGAAAAAAAAGAAAGAAAAAAGGAATAGAGTTTTAAAAAACTGCACAAATTTTGAATGTCATTCATTCAGTAGATGATTTTTGAGCATCTGTTCTTTGCAGGTGCTGTGTCAGATGTGAGGGATAGGTGGTGGACAGTTCTATCATAGTCCTTGCCCTCATGGACTTTAATTCTTTAAATAAAGAATTAAATAAAAAATTCTTTAAATAATTACAGAATGGACTAGTTGTTCAGTTTTCAGTTCCCTTTTTTCTTCAAAATTAATGTCTACATTTAACACAGTAATTTCTGTCTTGAAAGCTACGATTGTTAGTGTACGTCACAGTGGCATTCTTAGAATTGAGGAAATATAGTAATCTATTTATTTACAACTGTGTTAAGTGCTTTGAATGGACAGTAAATGATCTTATTAAAAAGTGTGTGATGGGGGACTTGACACGTTTGGGGTCTTTGGGAAGGCAACTGAGTTCTGAAGGGTGAATGGAATTATGAGGGGAAAGAGTTGTCAGATGTGGGAAAGAGCTTTCCAGTCAGAGGGAAGAATGTGTGACAAGCTTTTGAGCCTGAACGAGTATGGAGAATTTGAGGAATAATAACAACAGCTAACATGTACTGATTACTGAGCTCATATTAGGTACCAATTACTGTCCTAAGTTCTTTATTTTATTGATTATGAATGCCAGGCATGGAGAAGTGAAGTAATTTGCCCAAGGTCACATAGCTAGAAGGGTAAGGCTGAAATTTGTGTTTAGGCTCCTCTGCTTGTAAACTGCTATGCCTCCTATGAGATCACTGTTAACACTAACATGCACAGCAAGGAGGAGAGAAACCAGAGAGGTAGGCGGGAGGCAGATCATATAAGCCAGTGGTTCTCAACCCAGGGTGATTTTGTCCCCCACAGGACATTTGGCAATGTGTGGAGATATTTTTGTCTGTCATAACAGGAGGAGGGATGTGCTACTGGCGTTTGTGAGTAGAGACCAGGGATGCTCATACATATCTTACATTGCACAGGACACCCCCCACAACAAAGAATTATCTGGCCCAAATAGTCAATAGTTGAGAAGCCTGTTACAGGTTTTTATAGACTGTATTTAGGATTTGGGTCTGTGTCCTAAGAACAATGTAAAAACATTGAAGAGTTTTATGTAGGGGTATGACATGATCAGATCTGTGCCTTAAAAGGGTGACTTTAGTGCAGATTAGAGATTATAACAGAAAGGACATTAGTGGATGTGGGGAGATGAGTTGTGAGACTTGCAGAGGCAGTGGGGGCATGGCCCAGTGGGGTGGCAGTGGGGAAGGTGAGAGATAGTTGGGATGGAGAAGTAGTCAGTACTCAGTGAGTGGCTGTGTTTGGGTAGTAGAGAGGGGAAAGTTTGGATTGTGCCTCTGGGTGGTGGTAGGGAACATTTGAATGGGCAGGAGTCTTGGAGAGGGAGGACCATGGATTTATGTTGTATGTGTTGTATTTAAGGTGGCCTATGAAGCATCTAAGTGGAGGCTGAAGAGGCAGTTTGTGGATATGGATCAAGAACTCTAAGAAGTCTGGACTGTAAATAAACATTGAGACCTGTGAGCATGTAGAAGAAGGTGATTAAAATCATTAGTGTGGATGAAATTTATCTAGCGGGGGAAGTGTAGAGTTGAAAATAGTCACTCCTCAGGCTGAGTCCTACAGCACTCCAGGATTTCAAGGTCAAGTCTTGAGTCCTTCTTAATTCTGACACTTTTTTGGTCATCCTTTTGTGCTTGGTTCAGATTGTTCTATGCAAATCGGACTTGTCTGGAAAGCTTACTCCACAGGAGGCATAATTACTCTTATTTAAGATGCTTTTGAGTGTTCTCAGTGGTGATACACAAAAATTTATAAAAAATTATGAAATGTAAATCAATTTCTTAGAGTTATGAAGAGTGACTTTTTTTTATTTCTCCCCAGTTAAAATTCAAAGTACAAATTAGACAGAGTCTTTGAAAGAGTAAATTTAAATTGTTTTTAGTCATTTAGAATTCCTTCCAGTGGCATTAGTGCATGAATTCAGCCAATTCCCATTGTGTGCAGACCTTTCTCCATTTTTTTCCCCCATTCACTCCTAGAACTAAGTTAGAGCTCTGACTCTGTGATGGCCAGCATCACTCTGAATATCCTGCTTTTCCTTGATTTGTTCCTCTAACCAGAATTAACAAGACTGAGTTTTGTGTCAGTGTGATTGAAGAACACTGGGTATAGCATTCAGTTCTTATAATCTTCACCATTCCTTGTGACTTAGAGGAATTTAGAGAAAAACATTCAAATAGCACATCAGTAACCTAAATGTGAAGACATTTTTGGCAACACCCTTTTTGTTCCCCCAAAGTATTTCTGTGGGAACTATGATTCATATTTTCCCTTTTGGTTAGATATGTCACTGCAGATCCAGAATTTCAGTTCTCCTGAGCTGTGTATTTATTAGGTTGTGTTCAAGTCTATAATCTTAAATTTCCTCTCTCATTCCAAAAGACTATTTTGCTATCAAAAGGTCTCTGACTAAAAGGAAGATTAAGTTGTTTGACATCAAAAGAAAATGGCTTAGGGGGTGTGGGTGGCTCAGTGGGTTGGGCCTCTGCCTTAGGCTCTGGTCATGGTCTCCAGGTCCTGGGATCGAGCCCCACAAATGGGCAGCCTGCTTCCCCCCGCCTCTCTGCCTGCCTCTCTGCTTCCTTGTGACCGCTTTCTGTCAAATGAATAAATAAAATCTTAAAAAAAAAAAAAAGAAAATGGCTTAAAATACCTAGATTTTTATCTAATTCATATAGGTGTTTGTACTAAAAAAAATTTATATAGTTGGCTTTTGACTACCAGAAGCTTTTTAAAAAGTAGTTAACCATAATTATAATGTAAGATCTAATTAAGAAAAATGGTACCTGAAATTTTCTACTAAAGGGAAGTTGCTAAGAAGTTGAATAATGACTTTGTTAGTCTGGAAACCATAGCAACACAATAAATATTATGTCTCTTAATTTGTGTTTCAGGGTTCTTTTGGCATGAGTGTCATGGAAAAATAAACAAAATTAAACACAGTAAACTCTGAGTCTTAGCTACCTGAATTAGTCATTTTCCTTGAATGTTTCACTTTCTAGAACTTTGTATTACACATTTCTTGAAATTAAAGCATAGTCTGTAAAGATACAGATTATTTTTTGTATTTCTTACTTACACCAGTTGCATGGGTTTTATATTATGGGTATACATGCAAGCTGGCAGGTTCTGTACTTGGCTTGATTAAGTGTGTTTCTGTCGAATTATGAAACTTAAAAATTTTTTAAAACATTTATTTATTTATTTTAGAGAGAGGGAGAGTGAGCATGCATATTGGGGGTGGGGGAAGGGAGAGGAAGAGAAATCCTCAAGCAGACTTCCCACTGGGCATAGAGCTGACACTGGGCTAGATCCCAGGACCCTGAGATCATGACCTGAGCCTAAATCAAGAGTTGGCAGCTTAACCTACTGAGCCACCCAGGAGCCCCTCAAATTATGAAATTTTAATTTGCCTCTCTTGAAAAGTGTTAAAAGATCACAGTAGGACAGAATTTTAAAGCTAGAGGTTTCCATTCTTTTAAAGGCATTTAAGTGTGTGTTTTCATGTACTTCTCATTGAAAATATTAAAGGCAGGAATGTTTTGATAATAGTTTAACTACCCAAGATTCTCCTACTCAACATTAATTGATATCAGTGTTTTGTGATAATTGCTTCAGGTTAAAAAAGATAAGGAAGGGAGAAAGACAACATTATAAACAAAGTTTAGGACCCCTTTTTTTATTCCTAGGCCTCGCTTTCCACCCCCCTTTACCCAACAGTGAACCACTATAATAAAATCATAAGATTTCCTTCCTGTCTGTGTTCTAAAAGTTCGACTGCATATCTCCATAAACAGTGTTGTTTTATGCATTTTTGTGTATTGTTTTCTAAGTGCTCAATAGGCATGTGGGTGTGAAACAAGTAGAACCATGTGAGAAGCGGCCAGAATAAGTTTAGTATGGCTGGAGAGAGGTTGGGGAATGGGAGGAGATGATGCTGGAGAGACGGTTGTAGGGCCAGTCATGAAGGGGTTTGTGTGCTGAGGAGTTTAAATCTGATTTTGGAAGCTGTGGAGGAGCTATTGAAGAGTAAAAGATTTTTCAGATTTGATTTGTAGCACAGTTGCTTTAGCCACCATATGAAGAATGACTGGTAGGAGGCAGAGAACTAGCTAGGAAGCTGCTGTGGTCATTTTGGCAAGAGGTGCTGAGAGCCTGAATTAAGGCAGTAATAGTGAGAATGGAGAGGAAAGCTTGGGCGGCAAGAATAGTAAAGAGAGAATCTTGAAGAGAGCTGTGTAGTTGAGGTTTGGTGAGTAAATGTTGGGGGAGGGTAAAAAAGAAGGAGGAGACTTACGATGATTCTTCATCTCAGTTTTTGGGTAACTGGACGGTTACCAAGGAATATAAAGAGGAAGAGGAAGTTGAAGGGAAAGATTATAAATCCAATTAGTGATACATTGAGTCTGAGGTTCCAGTGGGACCTCAAGTAGCCAGTTGGATCAGGACTGTGGGAGAGAAGTCTGAGTTGGACATAAAGATTTGCAGATAATCAGTATCAAGGCAGAGGGTGGGTGGGGGGAGGTGGAGCATGGAGTGAAAAGCGAGATCAAGCCAGACACTTTGGAGCTTTGGACCTCATGATAAATTCAGAGGAAGAGAGGTTGGAGAGTCAGGGGTAAAAGTGGACAATTAGTATTGCAGATAGCCAAGAGATGAAAATTTTAAAAAGGAATTGAGTGGTTAGGGATTTTGGAAGTCCAGAAAGGACAAGTGAGGTGTAAGAATAGAAAAATCCTATTGGGTTTGGTAGTTAGAGGTCATTAGTGACTTGCAGGAGCAATTTCAGTAAAATGATTTGGGCAGAAGCCAGAATGCAGTCATGTGGAGAAAGTGGGAAGTGAGGAAGAGGTGTAAGAAAATTTGACTATGAAGAGAAGACAAGACAGAATAGAACCAGAATGGGATTGTTTTTATTTGTTTTTGAAAGATGAGAGGGAGTTTGAACCTATATAATGAGAAGAACAAGCCAATAGAGGAGAGAGTGAAGATGGAGAACAGAAATCACATAGTTGAGGCAAGATCCATGGGGAAGATGGATTTCACATCATTGCATGGAATGTGTGTATGTGTGTATGTGTGTGTCTCAGGAGGGAGATGTTTATATACGTTTTATACTTATGTTAAGTTGCATGGCTTATAATTCTCTTGCCTTTGAATCTTAAGATGATGGATTCAAAATACCTTTTTTTAAAAAGATTTTATTTATTTGTCAGAGAGAGAGAGAGGGAGAGAGAGAGAGAGCTTGTGAGCGCACAGGCGGGCAGAGCGGCAGGCAAAGGCAGAGAGAGAAGCAGGCTCCCTGCCGAGCAAGGACCCTGATGCGGGACTTGATCCCAGGACCCTGGAATCATGACCTGAGCCGAAGGCAGCGGTTTAACCAACTGAGCCACCTAGGCACCCCTCTTTTTTTCTTTTTTTGCAACCTAGTATGGGACTTGAACTTACAATCCTGAGCTGAGATTGAGTTGGATGCTTAACTGACTGGCCACCTTGGCACCCATGTTTGTTTGTTCGTTTGTTTTAATTTATTTGAAAGAGAGAGAGCACAAGCTGGGGGGATGGGGCAGAGGGAGAGGGAGAAGTAGAGTCCCCACTGAGTGGGGCGCCCAATGCAGGGCTCGATCCCAGGACCCTGGAATGATGACCTTAGCCAAAGGCAGACAGTCAACGGACTGAGCCACCCAGGCACCCCAGCAGGATTGGTTTCAGTTGAGTTTCTTATTTGGAATGCCACTGGGAGCCACAGAGAGTTTGTTTTAGCTTGTTCTCCTAGGTTTATTTTACCAAAAGAGTAGCAGAATCCAAATTTGTGTAAGGATGCTTTTGGGCATTGGACACCACAAAATACATTATGGCTAATTGTATTTTATTTGGGGATGTTTTACTTGTTCCTTGGCGTTTCAGGCAGAGTAATTCAACAGTATGTAGTATGGAATAGCAAGGGTAGGAGGAGAGTGGGAATGGAGAAAGTGAAGTTAGAATTAGGAAATGAAGTATTCTAGCTGGAAGTGGTAAGAACCTGAGAGGGGGTGTCTCTTGAAATGGAAATCAAAGGTGGTTGGAAATGGAAAATTAATAGATATTGTAAAGGAAGATTTGGTTAGGAAATATGAGTCCCTGAGACCTTGGATCTTGAACAAGTATGACAAGAGTTCCATTTCTGGAGATCGGAAGATAGGGAAGAAGAGGTCTCTGCAATCTATGTTTGATTTTTTTTTTTTTTAAAGATTTTATTTATTTACTTGACAGAGATCACAAGTAGGCAGAGAGGCAGGCAGAGAGAGAGGGGGAAGCAGGCTCCCTGCTGAGCAGAGAGCCCCAAAGGAAGGCTCAATCCCAAGACCCTGGGGTCATGACCTGAGCTGAAGGCAGAGGCTTTAACCCACTGAGCCACCCAGGTGCCCCTATGTTTGATGTTTTAAAGAACTGCTAAACTGTTGAGAATAGTGGCTGTACCATTTTACCTTCCCAGTGGATAGGGTTCTGATTTCTCCACATCTTTGCCAACACTAGTTATTTTCTGTTTAAATTTTTTAAAAAAATTTCAGCCATCCTAATAGGGTGTGAAGTATCTCACTGTGGTTTTGATTTGCCTTTCCCTAATGGCTATTGATGTTGAGTATCTTTTTATGTGCTTATTGGCCACTTGTACATCGTCTTTACAGATGTCTATTCAAATCCTTTGTCCATTTTAAAATGGAGTGATTTATATTTTTTTATTGCATCTCATCCTTTTCTCTTTTCTGTCTCCCCAAGTATGTATGTATGTATGTATGTATGTATGTATTTATTTATTTTCAAGACCTGATCCATTACCCACCTGTATTGGAGTCATCAGCAGGGCTTTTTTTTTTTTTTTTTTTAAGATTTTATTTCGTTATTGAATAGAGAGAAGGAGATCACAAGTATAGGAAGAGCAGCAGGCAGAGAGAGAGGGGGAAGCACGTTTCCTGATGAGCAGAGAGCCTGATGCAGGGCTTGATCCCAGGACCCTGAGATCATGACCTGAGCAGAAGGCAGAGGCTTAACCCACTGAGCCGCCCAGACGCCCCCTCCCCCCAAGTTTTTATTTAAATTACAGCTTCCTTGATGTGGCTTCTTCTCTCCCTCTAGTTGTGCAGTTTGTTCTGTCAGTTCTCTGGTCCATTTTATGGGTATTCAGAATGATTTGATAGTTACCCAGTTGTGTTGTAGGGATAGGCAAGCATAGGGTCCATATACTGCCATCTTAGCTTACAAATCCACTTTGTTTTCTTAAATTCCAGAAGAGCATAACACAAAATCCTGATATAAAGGAAAAGCCCTTAATGTACAAGTACTCAAACCATAGTATGTGGTTAGTTCTCAGCTTTCCTAGAAGTTCTTCCTAGAGAATTTAAAAATTTTTTTTATTTGAGAGAGCGATAGAGAGTGCAAGCGTGAGGAGGGGAGGTGCAGAGGGAGAGAAAGAGGAAATCTAAAGCAGGCTCCAAGCTCAGTGTGAAGCTGGTTTCGGGGCTCAATCTCATGACCCTGAGATGGTGACCTTAGCCAAAAATCTAGAGTTGTATGCATAACCACCTGAGCCACCCAGCCCTCCCTTTGAAGTTCTTTTTCTTTTCTTTTCTATTTTTTATTTTAATATTTATTTATTTGAGAGTGAGAGGGAGAGAGAGAGTATGTGTGCACAGGTGAACATGCAAGTGGAGGGAGGGATAGAGGGACAGAATCTTCAGGCAGACTACACTCTGAGTGGGGAGCCTGATGTGGGGGCTTAATCCCAGGACCCTGAGATCATGACCTGAGCTGAAACTAAGAATCCAATGCCCAACCAACTGGCCACCAAGGTGCCCTTAGAAGTTGTTTTTTATTGATCATTGTACGATTGCTAATTATTAGTTATAAAGCAAACAGCCTACAAATTTAGTTTTCTGAATTAATACAACCTAAAGCAGTTTGTTCCAGGGGTGATCAAGTCCCATGATTTTTGCTATTATTTTATTTTTCCATTTGCCCCAAGGATTTCATGGAAATGGATTTAATTCTATTCAAATATATCTTTACTTTTTGTGTTATCATTTTCACTGTTCTAAGAATGCATTTCTATACTTATATGATTGCGTATTTCCTTTAATCAGTCTTAATATGCCTAATATTTGAAAGCATAATGATGAGAAAAAATTTTTAGAAATGAGTCCATTGACCTACTTGATTTCACAGGTAACTTCTGAAACTGAATTTCCAGTTCCTAAATTTTCCTATTAACTTTATTTCAAAAGTTTGAGTTATATCAGCTTAAAGACTCTACAAGTACCTAAATGAATTAGGCTCCTGAATAATTCTGATTTCATGCCTTATACCAGCTTTAACTTTTTTTGTATGGGAAAATACATAGCATAATTTACCATTTTAGGGGTGCCTGAGTGGCTCAGTGGGTAAAGCCTCTGCCATCGGCTCAGGTCATGGTCTCAGGGTCTTGGGATTGAGTCCCACATCAGGCTCTCTCCTCGGCAGGGAGCCTGCTTCCCCCCTCCTCCTCTCCCCACTGCCTGCTTCTCTGCCTGCTTGTGATCTCTGTCTGTCAAATAAATAAATAAAATCTTAAAAACATAATTTACCATTTAAATCATCTTTAAGCATACAATTCAGTGGCATTGCGTATATTTACATTGTTGTGCCGCCGGCACTATTCTCCATCTTCAGAACTTTATCATCATCCTATCTGAAACTGTGTACCCATTAGATGAAAATTCCCCATTTCTCCTTCCCTCCAGCCCCTTGGAAGCACTGTTCAACCTCCTGTGCCCATGCCATTTGATTATTCTAGGTGCCTCAAATACGTAGAATCATATAATATTTGTGCTTTCATATTTGACTTGTTTCGCATAACATAACGTCTTCAAGATTCATCCATGTTTTAACATGTGTCAGAATTTCCTTCCCTCCTGGAACTATATTCCACTGTATAGATATAACACAGTTTATCTATTCATCCATTGATGGACATTGGGTTGTTTGTACTTTTTGGCCATTATGGATAAGGCTGCTTTGAACATTGGCATACACATACCTGTTTGAGTCTCTACTTTCAGTTCTTTTGTGTATGTACCCAGAAATGGACTTATCAGATAAAATGGTGATTCTATGTTTAACTTTTTTTTTTTTTTGCCAACTTTGTTTTAAACTTAATTTTTTGCGATCCTTTATTCTTATGTACCATTTATTTTTTATCTGTGAGTGTGTGTAAAATGAATATGTAGAAATCACGCAGTTGTGTCTGAGGAAAATGCTAGTATTACTACCTAGAAGTATACTTTGTGTATCTATTATTTATTTTAAAATGCATTGATGGGGCGCCTGGGTGGCTCAGTGGGTTAAGCCTCTGCCTTCGGCTCAGGTCATGTTCCCAGGGTCCTGGGATCGAGCCCCGCATCAGGCTCTCTGCTCAGCAGGAAGCCTGCTTCCCCTCCTCTCTCTCTCTCTCTGCCTGCCTCTCTGCCTACTTGTGATCTCTCTCTCTGTCGAATAAATAAATAAAATATTAAAAAAATGTTTTAAAAAATAAAAAAAAAATAAAATGCATTGATAGGGGTGCCTAGGTGGTTCAGGCATTAAACGTCTGCCTTTGGCTCAGGTCATGATCCCAGGTCTCTGGGATCGAGCCCCACATTGGGCTCCCTGCTGGGTAGGGAAGCCTGCTTCTCCCTCTCCCACTCTCCCTGCTTGTGTTCCCTCTCTCGGTGTGTCTCTCTCTGTCAAAGAAATGAAAAGCTTTTAAAAAATGCATTGGTACAAGTATAGAGTACATGTTTTGTCTGCTGGATTGGAATCACTTTTTGCTTTTCGCTCTCCTACTCTTAGTACTGCTTCAGATATCTGGCAACATGTGGAAAAAATACTAAGATTAAGTACTTTTAAATCCTGTTTACCTTTTTAAAGCTTGTTTAGTGGCCTTCTTCAGTACCATCTCCAAGGAAGGCATATCTGAGTTTGGATAAAGTTGGCTAAGGAACAAAGGGAAGGGCATTTTTGTGGCTCCGAAGCCCATGTTCTTTCTATTACACAGCAGCCAGGTTCCCTTTCCTTTTGTTGTGAAAGAAATCTTATCAGAGAGTAGATTTCAATTATCATCATTTAGGTTAGGTGAGAGAAAACTGGTGAGCTGTTTTAGCATAGAATGTACAGAATTGGTCATCTATCTTGGAAGGATGAAATGGGCATTCTCAGTACATTTCTAAAGAAGGCTACAAGTACAAAGCTAGTAACATGGAAATGACAGCCCTACACATTGCTATGGCTTTGCTGAAATTAAAAAAAAAGTTCAAAAATTTTCCCCAGAAAAATGATACTTTGTAATTTAAAAATGTGTTTGCTATCTGCTGAACTTAGCCTTGAAGTATTTTTCTATAAAATGGGAACTCTAGTAAGAAAGCATTGTCTACCTGTAGTCAGAGGGGTAAAGATGGTAGAAACAGCTTTTTAAAAGATAAAAGCCAGGGAAAAATTCATGTGAGAAGATTCATTGCTCTGGTCATGTTATTGTTTAGAGTTTGAGGTTGGCAGATAGGTGTTTAGGGCTTTTGTTATGAAAAGGCCAGCTAGGCAGACGGGGAAAGTGCCAAAATTGGGGTGGTTGAATAAGTGTTAACCCTTAAGCTGCCTCCTCTTCTTAGAAACCTGCTAGGACCTTGCCAGGGAAGTCAAATTGCTCTCTCCCGCATGCTCCTTCCCTTAGTGTTGTGGGTCCGTATCTCTCAACTAGATTGAGGACTTCTCTGGGGCAGAGATGTCATCTTACTCTGTATTTTCAGCACCGAACATAATTGGTTCTGCGCAGTAGACCCTTTCAAACACTGACTGAGTCTCTTAACCTGAGACTTGGGCATAAATAGAACACCATGGGAGAAGCCCCTATTGTAGTTCTTGGGGGAGATCTGAATCAGAGTTAGGATGTGGCCGAGAACAGAGGAAACCACTGTCAGAAATCACTGAGATTTTTAAATTTCATGTGGTACATCAGGCTGTTTCCTTGTTTCATTTCCTCGATGCTTTAGTCCATGGCTTGAAATTCGTTTGTTTATTTAGCAGACATTGATTGAGACTTGGACGTTGTGGAGGTGACAGAAGAGTGTAATTTTGTTTTGTATTTTTAATATTTTTTTGAGAGAGAGTGAGCACTCTAGTGGGCACAGGGAGGGTCAGAGCGAGAGGGAAAGAGAGAATCTTAAGCAGACTCTGCTGAGTGTGGACCCTGATGCCGGGCTCCATCTCATGACCCTGGGATCATTACCTGAGTTGAAGAGAGGCTGAACGGAGCACAGTGAAGTCCCGGATGGAGGTAGGTGGTCTGCAGCTGTTTATGTGGACCGAGTCCTGGGAAATCAGGGGGAGATCTGACTGGGGGAACCTTATTTCTGTTTGAGCTTTTCTTCTCTCTTCTCTTTGTGCTAGTCTGTGGAATTTTGCTTTAACTGCAAGTAATGGGAGCCAGTGGAGGGTTTTACACTACTTAATGGTAAAAATCAGAAACATGTTTTGAAAGGCAGAATGGCAATCCTGTAACATGTAGAAAGGAATTTATAGGGCAGCTTCTGGAGGCAGGTAGATGGATTTGAAGGCAGTTTAAGTAGTGTTCAATCAAGCAAGAGATGAAGAGCGCCTATTGTATAATTTCACTGATATGAAATTTCCAGAATGGGCAAATTTGTAGAGACAGAAAGTAGGATTAGTGGTTTCCAGGAGGTGGGAGGAAGGGGAATGAGAAGTGCCTATTAATGGGCATGGGCTTTCTTTTTGGGGTGAAGAACATATCCTGGAATTAGGTGGTAGTGGTAGTTGTGTAACCTTGTGACCATAGTGCTGAAAACCACCAAACTGTTTAGTTGTAAGTGGTGAATTTGGTAATATGTGATTTGCATACCAGTTTAGAAGGAGAAAGATATGAAGAGTTCCTGGAACAGAAACAGCATAATGGCCATGGGGGTGAGAGAAACCCAGCAGTAGAGAATTGGCAGTACTCTGAGACTGGATATTGGCAATTTCCAAAATGAAATAGAGGCTGGTTCTGAAGTTTCTAATTTGTATGATTGAATTGATAGAGAAAGAAATTTTGGAAGAAGCGAGTTTGCAGAGACATAATGAGTTGTGTGAAATGTTTTGCATGTGGAATCAAGGGAAGCAGTTAAAAATAAAGGCCCAGATTTCAGGAGAGACTCTGGGCTAGAACAAAGAAAGGAGTATACAAGAGCTGACTGAGGCAGTTGCACAGCTGAGCAAGAGGGTATCTTGTCCTCCCACCTGCTATGGACAGTTATGTCCCATCTGCTCCTTACCCTCGCAGCTGGTGTGCAGGTTGTTGTTCGTAAATAAAGCTGAATCTTTACATTACATTTCAGGCAGAGGCGAGACTGGCCGCAAAACGGGCTGCCCGGGCAGAAGCGAGAGATATACGCATGAGAGAACTGGAGCGACAACAAAAAGAGGTAATCAGGGGTGTGGGGGTGGGGTATGATCCTAATTTTGTGTTAGTCTCAAATAAATAGTTGGCTAGTTTCCTTCTGAAATAAATCTGGTTCCTCTTGAAAAACTGGGAATAGTGTAACCTAATGTGTATTTTTTAATAAGCCATTCTATGTCAGCAAATTAAGTGCAATAGTGCAAACACATAAACAGCTCTTACTATACATGGTAGCAAGTTGTTATGGTGTGATAAGTGCTTTACTTGTATTAGCTAAAGTCAGCTTAGAGATGATGAATTTATTTACTATAGTCCTAACTGTCTTAGAGTTTAGGTTAATTGTATTATGATATCTACATAGTAAAACACTGTGAAGTCATTTAGCCTTATAGTTTTTAAGTATATTTAATAATGGAAGAAGACATTCATGCAAGAAAATTTTAAAAAAACCCTCAACAGTTTTAAGACTGGTAGGACTCCCATTGTATGTTACAAAAACTAGTATCATATATAGGGGTCAAAACTACTTAGAAAGAAATGATTACTGTCAATGTTTTGGTTTGTCAGTGGTGGAATTAATTAGTTTTGTTTGTTTGTTTCTTTCTTTCTTTCTTTTTTTAAAGATTTTTATTTATTTATTTGACAGATAGAGATCACAGGTAGGCAGCGAGACAGGCAGAGAGAGAGGAGGAAGCAAGTTCCCTGCTGAGCAGAGAGCCCGATGTGGGGCTCGATCCCAGGACCCTGGGATCATGACCTGAGCCGAAGGCAGAGGCTTTAACCCACTGAGCCACCCAGGCGCCCCAGTTTTGTTTCTTTCTTAATGCTTTTCTGTAGTTCATAAATTTCAGTACACTTTTATCGTCAGAAAGAAGAGTAAAAAATAAAACAGGTGTATAGAAATTGGGCTGCTTTAAAATGAAACAAATAGGGCGCCTGGGCGGCTCAGTGGGTTAAGCCGCTGCCTTTGGCTCGGGTCGTGATCTCAGGGTCCTGGGATCGAGTCCCGCGTCGGGCTCTCTGCTCAGCGGGGAGCCTGCTTCCCCCCCCCCCCTCTCTCTGCCTGCCTCTCTGTCTACTTGTGATCTCTCTCTGTCAAATAAATAAAATCTTTAAAAAAAAAATAAAACGAAACAAATAATCTTTTTTAATTCTTTCCTTCTGACCTCAACCTGACTCCGAAAATTCACATAAAAAAAATATTTCTGATGCCATATTGGCATGAAGGGGGGAGAGCCTGCAGGATATTATTAATAGTATTAAACACTATTTTCATGTTGGTGGTGGACTTCTGCTAATGGGTTAAAGAGAAGTGTATATAGATTTTATTCACAGCTCAAAAACTAAACAAAATACAGTTTATACCTATGTTGCTGTTTTTGTTTTTGACATCATATATGGTTTCAAATACTGAATGCAGTTCTTACACTCCTGAAATTATAGGGAGATTGTTGCTAAGTAAAAGTTCCATTTCCTCTAAACTGCAGAGAGCCATATATTTCTTCATTGTGGAAAATATTTAGCTTAGTAATTTTCTGTCTCTTGAATGTGCAACTTACATTAAGCTAAAGATCACTGGTCTTCAGGGCAAATTTATAGGATTAATCTAAGACTTTTCAGACATGCAGTATGTTGGAAACTTCAGCTGATGAAACTTTTGCATTTGTAGCACTCTCATTATTCCTTTGATCGGAAATGGGGACAGATTCAGAAGTGGCTGGTAGGCCAGGATTGCCTGCCCTGCATGTTGTGATCAGTTGCTGCAATAATGCAATCTTGAAGTAAAACATTGACTAATAGTTTGCCAAGTAGGAGTGTTTGGCATGTTTGAACCTAAAGGTCAGAGAGTGTCTCTTCTGTCTGTAGTGGACCAAATGTGTACTTGGAGTCCATCCATTTTCTGCTGTAGTCTACAGCCCCACTCTTTCTTCATGAATGCTCTTGACCAAGAAAGATTGAGTAAATGGATGTGTTTTCTTTCTCTGAGTTTGTTCTTGTCTCCCTCAAATTTGTCCTCCTCTCCTTTCCCTCTCTCCTTCACTCCCTCCTCCCCTCTTCCCTCTCCCCTCTTCCTTTCTCTCTTTAAAAAAAAAAAAAAAAAGGTAGAAATGTCCTCATTGAAAGATGACCCAAGTCATTCTTTAATTTCGTATGAAAATTACTCTTATGTTTTTTCACTTCTCTCAGTTCCTTTTTGAATCTTCTACCACCACTACCAGATTTTTAGCTACAAGAGCAAATCGTGAACCAGTAAAATACTAGTTATTGGGAATCCTTCCTAAATTTGAACTTTTTTTCTACGTTGATCATTTCCCTAGTTGTCTCCTATTACAGAGGTTCTTCATCCATGTGAACAGGCTTGGGAGGTGGAGCAGGAAGCCTTAAAATCTCATGCAGACTTTTGAATATATGTATATTTTTAAGTGAACACCAGATTCTCAAGGGAGTCTGTGATCCCTTAAAGGGCTAGCAACCACTAATGGTTGTTAAACAAATTTTTATAACCAAATTCTTTCTACAGCAGCATTTTGAAGGACAACCAGAATTAAAATATTTATGACTATAAAAAATATTTATGACTGTATTGACCTACAGATTTAAAACTTTATCATACTTTTCATTGTGATATTTTAGAAAGGAGAGAAAGACAATGTTTGGTTACTTACAATTAAGTGATTCCTCATGAATGTGTTTGTTACTTTAGAGTAGAATCTGTCCTTTCTTGTTACTAAAGCTAGCCTAATTGGTTTTATTTCAAGTGTCTTCTGCATGAAACTGGTTTATCTTACTGTTGATTCATTAAGAACATTTTTTATGAATAAAAGAAATCACTTTTGCTTGTAAAGTTTCCATGGAAATATTAGTTTAATTTTTAAAAAATTATGTATCATAGTTCTAAAATTAAATTGCCTGAGATTTTATTATCTTAGGACACACCAAAACACTAAGAAGAAAAGCCTATATTGCAAGTCTCATGTTTGATTCTTCTATTCCAAGGCCATGAAGATAAAAACATAGTTTTTATCTCTGTGAAATGTATGCAGTTCAGGAAGTGAATGCACTAGATTTTCATGAAGGGGGAACATTTTCGGTTTGGAGGCTTAGAATGCAGATGGTACTAACTCAAGTCCTGAGTGATAACTCAGACTCACAGAGAATATGGACGGGGTTTAGTTTCAGATGGCAATAATTATCACTTAACCCCTTCTGACACTTGGTTTTTACTCTTTTCAAACTAATTTTTCCTTTCACTTCTCAGCTTATCTGTCTCTCTGGCTGCATTCTATGAGCCTATAGTAGAAGTTGGCATGTTATAATCACAATATAAGATATAAAGAACAGTAAATATATAATAAAATAACTCATATACAAATAATGGGATTGTCAGTTATTAGAAGGAAAAATATACCCATGTTAAAAATTTCTCCTAATTTTCACACTTTCTGGGTGTAGAGGTGGGATGTTGGCGGGTGTGAAGAGGAAAAGCCATGGCATGAGACTCAGGAATGAAGTAACAATGAGGGTCTCTATGCCAGCACCGTGCCAGGGCTGTTTACATATGTCTCCGTTTTATAAGATAGGGACCACCATCTCTGTTTTACAGATAAGGTGATAAAGGTGGGTGGAGTCAACAACTTGCTCAGTCATTGGCAGAGCCAGAATTCAAAGGTCAGAGAGCACACCATACCTGCTAGTGGGTTGGAAGGTGAGAGGACCAAGACGAAAGGGCCCAAGTCTTTGTAGGCCTCCAGATAGTCCCAGTGAGGCCAGTGTTTCTGTTTTTAAACTGAACGTCTCCATCAGCAGCGTGTTGGTGACCTGGAGGAGAATGTGCGATTTCTGAGGTTTCCGAATTTGAAACTGAAGGAATGGTTCCAGCCTTGACTTAAATCTTACTTGTTGACAGAGAACAGGGCCAGGTGCCTTCAGGGGGCTGTGGTCTTCTTTCTTTCAATAAAATCGCTTCATCTCCACATGAAGTGAATTTTTTTTTTTTTAAAGATTTTTTATTTATTTATTTGACAGAGAGAGATCACAAGTAGATGGAGAGGCAGGCAGAGAGAGAGAGAGAGAGAGAGGGAAGCAGGATCTCCGCCGAGCAGAGAACCCGATGCGGGACTCGATCCCAGGACCCTGAGATCATGACCTGAGCCGAAGGCAGCGGCTTAACCCACTGAGCCACCCAGGCGCCCCGCACATGAAGTGAATTTTTAAAAGCAGATTACGTTTCATTGCCATAAATTTAAAAGTATCAAAACAATTTTCCAGAAAACCTTGAACAAATATACATCCATTTTAAAAAAAAATGATTTTATTTATTTATTTGACAGACAAAGAGAACACAAGCAGGAGAAGTGGGAGAAGGAGAAGCAGGCTCCCCACTGAGCTAGGAGCCTGATGTGGGGCATGATCCCAGGACCCTGGGATCATGCATGACCTGTTCCAAAGGCAGATGCTTAACCGACTGAGCCACCCAGGCGCCCCTATACATCCATTTTTTAAGGCATTGTCCTTTTTTTTTTTTTTTTTTCCTGCTTTGGATCCTATGTACTACTGCTGACTTTCAGGACAATGAAAATGGATTGTTTCCCAGACTGTGGAAAAGAAGGATAGTCAGCCTTGTAGTTGGTACCTGGAAACACGGTTGCCGAATTTTTTTCTTTCTCTTGGCCCCTGGTGCCGTTAATTGAGGAGAAGCCAATTGGCAATTTAAAATACTATTCTAGGATACCTGGGAAATGAAGTTGCTTGTTCTTCCAGAGAAGGAGGAATCTTTGAGTAAAACCTAGACTAGCTGGCCATTGTCTTCATATTCTTGTTATGTCACAGTGTAGATTTATCCGGGGTAGGATAGTCTCTTTATGGTTTGGTGGCCTAGGGAGTCAGAGGATTTGAATGCTGGTCCCAGCTTTATGTCTTTGTGGATTCCTACTTAATCTTTTTGTGTTGCAATTTTCTTTACTTTAAAATGAAGGGATCAGACTGTATAATCTCTAGGGACCTTTCTAGCTCTTAAAAATAGTTCTAGGGTCTTTTTCTTTCTCTTTCTCTCATGTTTGTCACTGTGCAGAAGTAGTCAAGGTAGGGGCTGTAATTCACAAGTACCTAAATGCCTGCCTTTTTATATAAGAGTGGTGCAACATGGCAGCCTCTTAGTTAAATATGTGCTTTGCGGTTTTTTGGTATAATGAAAATTTGCTTTGAGCTCGCCTTACTGTTTGTATAGTAGCCATCAGCCATATGTGGGTAATTACGTTTAGATTTAAATAGATTAAAATTCAAAATTTAAGTCCTCATTTGCACTTCTAGCATTTCAGGAGGTCAGTAGTCACACGTGGGGCCATTGGTTACCGTATTAGCACAAACAGAACATTTTCACTTTGTCACAGAAAGTTCTGGTGGACAGTGCTGGTTTAAGGTGTAGTTTATAACTGGAATAAACTGTATTCTTGCAGTTCACGTTAAGTGGCCTCTATGGAGTCTTCTAAGGTCTTTTTTGGCCAGTTTTTCCAAATGGGGCGAAAAAATAAGTTATTTAAGGTATTTTTATTAAGAATTATTTTTATAAGTAACATAATTGAAGATAAATATGAATTCATCTGTCTTTGCTGCATCTTTAATGGACTTTGGTTTTTAGAGGGCGAATTTTAAAAAGTGCCCTTGCGTGGTAGGTGGAATGAAAAAAAAAGGGTAAAGGAAAGATTGAACATTAAACAATGTATGTTGCCCTAGTACCCCAAATAAGACTGTGAAGAGGCATGTAGAATTAGGCTGTTTGAATAGCACAGGGCTCTACAAAGCTAATTAGCCTAGAACTGGTTATAACTCAGTAAACTGTACGTATGTGCTCGGCTGGTTTTATGCACATGCTCCCAAAACTTTTGTGATATATAACCTGATGGGGAAAAGGAAGAAATTTGCTTGCCTTCTTGTAGATTACCTGTGTTTGTTATATAACAAAATTGTAAATCACTGATGAGCTCCTAAAGTTCAGAACACTCTGTTGCATATTGTATCACTGAATCATATTGGTGCTTATAAACAGACTTCTGAACAGATTTGATCACGTGCATCAGTGCACACAGCAGATGACAACCAGGAGTGTTTTTGACGGATGCCGAAAGATCATGACCAAAATAAGGCATTAGGTTGTAGTGTTTCTGTGGAATTACTCTTTCTGTAATTTGAAATGGATGATTGGACATGACCACATCTGTTTTTTCCACCTGTGTAGTGATCATGCTGTAGTGCCACGTGGTGTTTAGGTATTGATTCCTTTTGGAAAAGACAGCATTGATTAGCTAGGAACCCAGCTGGACAGTTGGGTGTAGATTCTTAGTCAGTGCAAATTACTTTAACACTTTGGACTTTGAAATTCTGAAAGATCAGAAGTTCCTTACTGTTGCAGTTGATTAGACTCTAGGAACTAGTCATTGGATCCCACAGACAGAACTTAATGCTCCATTGCTAATAGCTGACTGTGGAAAAGTTTACAGTTGAATTTAATTTGGTCAACTGTTAGGCTGTGGTCATCATTTGGTTTTTGTTTTTGTCCCCCCCCCCCTTTTTTTTACCGTTTTCATGAGTCATAGCTCTTGAAATAACTTTACCAACTCTAAATGATTTACATAGTTTCTTCTATTTATAAGTAGTTTTTCATATTAACAACACAGGGCCGGTATTTTATTTAGTTATTCTTTTATTTTCTAGGTAGAGGGGTCCAAGAAAACAAAAAAATTCTTTTGTAATGAGCACAAAATTATGACCCCAACTTTTTTAAGTCCTGAAACTATCTTTGTAATAAACATTTCTTCTTGCCTTGCATAAATGCACATTTACAGTGAAAAAAAAATAGATAAAGCTTTACTTTTAATGCTGAACTCAGTTTCTGTTTGTTAAGTATACTTGCTTATTTTTATCTTGGTATATTGAGCTTTCCTGGTCATTTATAGATTACAATTTAGAAGTGGTCAGGCACACATACACAAGATTATAATTATTGCTACTTTCTTTCCACCTGAAGCATGTGGCTGTCCCAGACCCAGCTTTAGAAGCTGAGTTGTCCATACCTGCTTGCTATAAGGAAGGTGCTGCTGTGCTCCTAACTGATTGCTGTTGGCACAGTTGTTCTGATAGCCCTGTGTTCAGTGATTAACTCTCCATGTATTTTCTTCTTTCCCAGGAAGATTCAGAAAGGGCCAGGTATTCCCACCGGTCTAGTCATCATCGACCTTATCTGGTTTGTAATAACCAATGAACTTGCCCCTATACTTGCCCCTCATTAACTTAATGCAGTTACCTGCAAACTTATGCCATGTTTGTTTTTGTTCTTATCAGGGAGTTGAGGATGCATTGTCCATTCGAAGTCTTGGCAGTCACAGGGTTGGTATTTTAAGTTGTTTGCACCATGATAGCAAAGCTTATATGTGTGAGCTTTCTGCAGCATTATTGCCTGAACAATCTGACAGTGTTCATATTCCTTTGCCTTTAAAAAAAAATAAAGGAAATATTGGCAAAGTCCTTTCATTGGAAAGTGATCTTTCTCTTAAATCATTGCTATAATCAATATAAGTCAATTCTAAAATCATGAATATTTTAAACTATTAACATATGTATTACTATTTTTTGTGGAAAAGGAACTTTGATTTTGAAAAATTGTCTCAAAATAATAAGATTGATTCCTATGGAATGACATTGTATAGTTTGACTTTCAGATTTTCCCACTTCCATATTTTAAAAAATAACTTTATTAAATGGGTAATAGCTTTGGTGCTTGGTTGACTAATTATAGTTTTATTACATGGAAAATTTGAGCTACTGATTTGAAAAATTCCCTGCTTATCATATTTACAGTAATTACCATACTTCAACATTTTGATTAACATTTTGTAGTATGTCTCACCTTTTTAGCATTCATTGCTATAAATCAAGGTAAATGAGAGTTCGTTCACTGAAGTCTTGTATATTGTGCCAAGACACTGATCTTCTTTTAAAGAATTGTGTTTGAAACCTTAAAGCAATGCTTTTAATTTGTGCACTGACAATATTGATATGCATATATATAGATTTTTCATCAGTAAAACCATCTTTCATGTTGAGATCTCTATTGGTTAACTTTCCCTAAGTCTAGTTTTCTTTCTAGCTTGTGTAATATATAAAAGTACTCTATAATAAACCAAGTGTGATCTGGTATATCAGTTACAGATGTGTTTATAGTCTTAAATAGTCCTTTGCTCTAGTCATATTTCTTATTGGTGAATGTAATCTACTTTCTCTTTTTACAATAAGTTAGTACACTTGCTTTTGAATCATAAATATTTTAGTTAATTGCAAAAGTTTAGATTTATAAGAATATTAACAAGTCTCAGTAATCTAATCAGCAACTTGAATGATTTTACAGGAGAAACATTTTTTGAGATAATAAATTCATCCTTCTTCTACCTGGAGATTTTTTTTCTCTTTAAACACTTTGAAAAGAATCTTACAGGGAGTTAGTCAATCAAAGCTTAAAAGTTGAGTGTTGAGAGTTTGAGAACAATCTCTCCCCATTAAAAAAAAAAAAATTATGGCTTTTTCCTTTGCTTTCCATTATACTGTTCATAGTGTGAGGTTTCACACAGTTATCATCAAGCTGGTTATTTATAATTTTCTATGTGGTATCAGGGAAACTTGATTATATATTGGTTACATTAGTTTAACTGAACAGTAAAACCATCTAAATTTGACCTAATTTAAGAATCTATTTTTTTAATCATTTAAAAAAAATTTGAGAGAGGGTGTGCACGCATGAGAGAGAGTGTGCATGCACGAGAGAGAGAGAGAGAGAGAGAGAGAGAGAGAGAGGTGCACAAGCAGTGGTGAGGGGGGGAGCAGAGGAAGAGGGAGAAGCAGACTCCCCACTGAGTAGGCAGCCCAACGCAGAGCTCAATCCTGGGATTCTGGCCAGGATCATGACCTGAAACAAAGGCAGACGCTTAACTGACTTAGCCACCCAGGCGCCCCTAATTTAGGAGGCTTTAAAACAAATCTGTAAACAAGCACAAGAGAAATTAAACCTGCAATTAAGCTAATGAAGAATTGGTTACCATGGGGGTCTATAAAGTAATGATGATGATTTTCTTTTCATGGAAATTTTATCATTAAATACATTTCAGATAAAAGTAGAACTCTCACAGCATTTTATTTCATCGTGGTAAGAGTGAAAATTTGCTGCTATGGTAAAGAGTAAAGCTCCCAGTATTTTAAAAAATCTGAGCGTGAACATAAATATTAATAAAAATTTTACACTCTAGAGGAGACTCCAGTACATTATTGCGTGTGAGTGTATATCCAGCACATTTTAAATAGTTAGATTTCCTGGAAATAAGTCTGAAAGCTCACTAATAACATTGTTTAAAAGAAATATAATTGAGGGGGGGCACCTGGGTGGCTCAGTTGGTTAAGGGTCTGCCTTTGGCTCAGGTTATGATCCCCGGGTCCTTGGGCTCCCTGCTCAGCGGGGAGTCTGCTTCTTCTGCCTCTCCACCATCCCCCTCCCGCTCCTTGTTTCTACTCTCTTTCTCAAATAAGTAAATAAAATCTTTAAAAATAAAGTATAATTGAGGTAAGATTTTTTTTGTTTGTTTTAAGTAGATAATATTGGGAGTTCTAATTTGCATTAGATTATGTCGTTTTTCTTTTTAAAATTTTAAGTAATCTCTGCACCCAGTGTGGGTTTTGGGCTTGCAAGAGTTGCATGCTCTACTGACTGAGCCAGCTAGGAGCCCCCAGATTATTTAGTTTTTAAAAAAATAACTACCACAGATGCCTGGATGGCTCAATTGGTTAAGTGTCTGCCTTCAGCTCAGGTCATGATTCTTGAGTCCTGGGATTGAGTCCCGCATCAGGCTCCCTGCTTAGTGGAGAGCCTGCTTCTCCTCAGCCTCCTGCTCCCCCTGCTTGTGCTCTCTCTGTCTCTCTCTCACTGACAAATAAAATCTTTAAATAAGAGTTTAAAAGAACAAAAAATAAAAAAAATAACTACCACATACATTAAGCTGTATTATGTAGACAGCTTTTGTTCTCTTTTAAAAATAAATGTGATGGCCTAAAACCCTGACCTAAACTCTATTGGGATTTGCTCTGTAATTTGGGAGTTTTGGTATTTCTTTGCCAGTTATTTTTTAAAATGTATGAACTATATATTAAAAAAGTCTAACACTTCTGGACCTTGTATTGGATGTATGGTCATAGTAGTACCTGGATGTGAGGCAGATGTATTTAAGAATATTTTCTGCCATATTCTTAGGGCTTCGATCTTTTTTTTATCCAATTAACTTCAGTTAATACTTTCTTGAAAGATGGCCTGCCAGAAGGTATTTAGGCTGGAAATGGTGTCCATGCTATAAACATTCTATAAAAAATAAAAAGAGCAAAGATAGTTCAAGACTGTGAATGAAAGGTTTGGGGGCAGGAGGATGAAATCAAAGCCCTGAGCTTAGAATTTAAACAGTCTGTTTCTTCAAAAAACAGCCTGCCTGTAAAAAACAACTTACAAATGCTTTGTCACTGCTTTTTATATTGAAATATGAGAGGACCGTAAGGTAGAGGTCCAAAATTAGGAAATTGAGGCCATCTTGAACCAGAGCAGTAGGAATACATTACAGTTTCTTCCTGGTGCAGATTTTTACTGTTTGTATATATTAGCTCCCCTTAAATTATTAATACGCTTAGTATAATTTAAATGAATTTAATTTTAATATGCTTGTAATTTGTGTTTTGTCATTTACTACTACACTGTTTAATTCCATGGAAGAGCCCGTCGAAGGCCATAACTGGGACACACTGGAGCAGAGCCAGTACACCCAAAAGGAAAGACATCATGGTGTGTAGTTCAGAAAAATGTGCAGTGTTAATATTATGCACTTTGACTCTCAGAGTTCTGCGGGCTTGAATAATAGGTATATTCTAACGGAAATTGACACTTGCTGAACTTTGTTTCTACAAACAAAAAGTTTCTCCATTTCTTTTAATTTTATTTCAAATGAAGACTTTCAGGTAACTTTCTGTGAAAGTTAAATTCTTTTTGATAGACTGTCATAGAAAATTTGGAAATGTTTTAGCAAGAGCTCTTAATATTTTCAGTTCTCCCTTCTTTGATGAATTATTTGTTTTCAAACAACATAGATACCAATTGGTATGTACTGGATGGATTCTTTATATTTACCCAGTTGTTCTAGTAGCAGTTGGGATGTCCAAGTTACGGATTTCTTATCAGATTCAGCAGTTTTTTAAAAACCAGCTGAACTCTGAATTATGTTTTCGAAAGAGAAAATTGAAATAGGTCAATTTCAATTCCCTTGTTAAATTCTGTGCCTTTGAAAAATGCCGTTGGAGCTACAGAGAGGATCAGAAAACATAAGACATGGCTGTTTTCTTCAGTGAACTTGCCTGGTTGGGAGGGCAGAATAGTTTAGTGGCAAGAATGTGTGTGGCTTGAGTAATACATATTTTAGTGATTATATATATATATATATATATTTTTTTTTTTTTAAACAAAAAATGTAATTTGTTAATGGAGAAGAGACCTAAGTGAAATTTCTATACAGAAGGAACTTTACTTTCAGGGAAATGTCACTCACTATACAGTGACATTTTACCATTGCACGTAATTTACTAAATGCATAACTTTAGGCATTTTAGAAAATTTTAGATAAATAAGATTTTTGTTACACATGTAATACTATTGTTTGCCTCTTCTGGGTAAGATTGCTTAAAAGGTGTAAGCTAGAATGCTTCAGAAACAAAATTAGGAAATCACAAATCTAAGTAGTGACTAATTTAATTCAGTTTCTTTGATTTAAAATGTGGTATTATACTTATTTTCTTAAAGACCCTATATGAAATAGGTTTTTCTGATCTTATCATAATTTTATGTGTTTTTCTTTGATTGATATTTAATGCCACACTTGAATGTGTATGGTGCATATTCCACACTTTGCCTAGACTAAGTTACCAGTTTTGTTCAGTGTTTTTAATAGGGAAAGTTTTTGAGAAGGGGAGTTTTTCAGCTGTGTATCCACAGGCAGATTCAAGGGAACTTCCACATTTTGGTGCTGCAATTATTTTTTTATAAGCCTGATTATATTAGTTATGTGCTCTCGTTTCATTATCTATGCCTTGCTTTTGCCATGTTTCAAACAATGGGAGATGATGGTAACAATCCAATAATAAAAAGTAAAACGTCTTTTTTGATTTCAGAATGCTTTATTCCTGCATGTAAAGGCTCCCTGTGGGTGTTTTGTGCTACAGCATACTGAGAATGAATCACATTATTGACTAGGAATTCTGTGTTTGAAAGAGAACATGCAGCTTTACATGTACATAGAGTTTAGCAATCACTTATACTAGGAAAGTGTGGTTGTGGGGAAGAAGATTCTTTTAATCAAATGTAACAGCCTTTGTATATAATAATTTTTGACCTTTAAAGTAGTGCTGGATTTTTAAAAAATTGTTTTTACTTAAATTCTGGTTAGTTTGGAGTTTTAGTAACTTTTTTCCTCTTTATATTTCTGATTTTGGGAATACAATCAACTCTCAACTTTTTCTGAAATCCAGTATGATGCTCTCAAGGATAGATCGTCAAGACTTTCATCATTAGTATGTAGTGCATGACTCTGTGTTAAATGTAGAGTTTTACTTTATAAATACCTAATCATGCTAATCATAGATTATGACTAGCTTTCACAGGTTCGTTATTATGTTTTGGGGAAAGCATATGGCCAATAATGCAAAAACTGTTGTTTTGCAATTGTGGCATAATTGAACATTTGAATAATTTTTTCCTTTAGAATTTCAGGATCAGATAAAAATGATTTGCTTCCTTATTCAGGATTAAGATTGGTAGTAATATCTTTTCTTAAAGTGATGAGCTCCTTAAATGACACATGTGCATTGCCTGGAAGACATGTTTCTGGCAATGTTTGATACCCAGTGAACTATAGACCCTGCTGTGTTCCTTGTTATGTGTCACAAGCCAGCAGGTGTGAAGTTGCTAAACAGGAAACAGCCAGCAGTGACAGGTGTTACCTGAAACATGTTATGTCTGCTCATTTTTGCTTGATTTGGTTGGTTTTTTATGTATGTCATTTTAGCCAAGGAAGTTTAGTTATAGCATGTTTTCCTTGGGTTAATCTTATGTTGGTAGATTGCCTGAGTTTCTAGACAATATAGTCATCTCTTAAAATGTTCAGGGTAATTTATAAAAGGAAGGATATGCATATTTAAAAAAGAACAGTGAGTGGATGGATTTAGGATCTAGCTGCACATTTGTCAAATGGTTTGCCTAGAGCAGACTGCTGATAAGTAGGACATTTCTAGCTACACCTCCTCATTTCAGGTGAGCAGCACATAGCTAGATTGGGTTTCTTGTCTACTTAAAGACCTGTATAGTAGTATTTCTGTCCTTTATTCCCTCATCTATACCTGGCTTTGTGGTGCTGGGCGAAGTTATGTACTGAGACAGTGCTGTCTTCAGAGGACCTGTGTGTAAGGTCCTCTGTCTGATAATGCTGTTGCTACAAGGAGTAATCCATACCGCCTGGGCTGTTTTCCTCCTGAGCAGCATGTGCTTTTCTTGGGCAAAGCAATGCCATATTCTTTCTCTCAGTCTTGTTTTGATTGATCCCAAAGGATTGCCTTTTGGCCTTTTGCTAAGAAAGGCCTAGAAGGAGGTGGAACCTATTGTCCTGCATATCTTTATAAGGAAGGTAGAAGGTAGAAAGGACTCAAGTAAGATGTGGGGTGAACATCCTCACAAATGCCCTGCCTGGCTCTGAGTCCTAATCACATCTTTTTAGCTGTCTATACATGGAGCTTGGTGGCATGGGGGCAGAGTCAGGGGGACTGCGGATGTGTAGAGGTGCTATGTATCTTCGGTAGTCAGCCAAGTGCCGTGATTCATTTACTAACAGCTGGGAAATAGATTCCATGGGGATTACTCTGTATCTCTTATGCATCTTTCTGTGTGTAATTTTAAGATGAAGTTTATTAAGTTATTTTTTAAACTTCACTCTGTGATTGTGAAAGTTAACTTTAGATGTTTACTTCCAGAATCATTCTTACAGTCACTCTTATGGAATGAAGAAGAGGTCTTCTGGTTCTCATAAAGACCCACTGGTTAGTTGTGTTCTGTCTCACGTCCCACTGTCTCGTGCTGCTATAAAATTCACTGATTACTTCTAGGGTACTTAAGAATTATGGTTGCTTTCATGTATGCCTTAGGTGTTATTGAAATTTGATAACATACTGAAACATGATTTATCAGAATCTATTTAAAATTAATTTTGTTTTCACTTACAGGATTTAATAGCAAGTTAATACAAGAAGTTCATTAATCATGTATTTTCAGTTATGAACTGTACTTTGGAATATACTTCAAGAATAGGTTTAGTGAGATTCTTTTTTAAAAGATTTGTTTATTTATTTATTTTTGAGAAAAAGAGGGAGAGAGCACTAGCAGGGGGAGGGGCAGAGGGAGAAGCAGACTCTCCACTGAGCAGGGAGCCTGATGCAGGTCTCGTGACCAAAGCTAAAGGCAGACAGTTAACCGACTGAGCCACCCAGGCACCCAGGTTTAGTGAGATCTGTATCCTTATTTTAGAAATTTGATTTAGTTGTGGTAGTATAGGCAGTGCCAAACTCACAGACAGGTTTCATTCTGAGTTTGTTTGTTGGTCAAATTTTGGGAATGTGGAATGAATTTTCTGGTAGGAAGAATGAGGTATGTGTTAGCAGAATTCCATGTTGTCTTGCAGAAAACTCTTTAACCTAGAATGCCATTAAACTGCAGAACTAATAGTGCTCTATTCTAGCCACCTTGCTAAACATTTCTGTGGGGGAAAATGTGTCCAGAATGCCCGTTTGGGGTATTAGGAACACCTCTTCCTGTCAGGCTGCCACAGTACTGATGGGAGAATCAGTTCCAAGCTTCCTGTTAACTGGTTCCTCTGGAGGGGGCTCTGACCTTTGGTGGGGTGAGAGAGGATCAATAAGCTTCGGCAGGTAGGAGGGAAAATAATGGAGAGGACATTAGTGAGAAGCTCTGGAGGGTGAAGCCTTGGGAGCTCTGGGGAGAGGTTAGTCCTGATGCCTTGTTGAGGGGGTGGTGTGGGGAGGACAGGCTGGGAGTGGCAGGGGTCAGTGGTAGGGATCCTCCCCACCCCCATTACAGTGTCAGCAGTACAGGAGGAGTCTGTCAGTCAGGGATTGCTTATATTTCCTTAACTCTGAGTGAAGAAAGTGGTTAGAAAGGCAATTTTATAGATGACATTCTCTTTGCCAGGTAACCATAGTCTTTATAATGGCTTGTTTTTATGGTGTATTGAAAAGGAACCTGCCATAGATGTTTTAGGCTAAACCTGTTTAGGACACACTTGTACTGTGTCTTTGGTAACTTAATTCAATCAGTTTATTTCGTCAAATGATGGGACTAGGAGAAATTTGAAGAAAAAGACTTCGCTCTTTTCTGTGGCATTGCCAAGTGGATTATAAAAGTGGTAATTACTCAGTTGTCTTGGCTTTTCCAAGGATGTTACTAAGTATGACAGGAGAATAAATCACTTATTTTTTCCATTCCATTTTGACGGAGGTTTATGCTCATGTTTTTAAAGTAAAAAAATTAGTAATGACTTGGTTTGAATACAGTTAACCTTTAATATTAGTCTTTTTTTTGAGATTTGAGATAATTATTATTTTGACTTTTACTTAATGCAAGTCAGTGCTTTAAAGTCATTGTTTTGGAGGAAAGAGGGTAGGTAGTATCTGAGTTTGCCTTTGTGTATTGTCACCAATGTTTAACCTAAGAAAAATGTGTTTAATTTTACTTTTTGCAGAGCGGCCTCTACTTTGACCAGAGAAGCTATAGCAGTCTTAGGCATAGCAAACCCACCTCTGCCTACTACACTCGGGTTTGTCTCAAGCTTTTTGGCTTTGTGTGTTTTATCCAACTTTAACATATTTCTAACCCCTGGTTTTGCATTTTGACTAGTTAGAACTAATCTGTGAGTGGCTGTGTGTGCACTAGTTTGTGGTAACTGAATTCATAGAGTCTGTATATCTTTACATGATGTGAATTATTGAACCACCACATTTATAAATGAGTACGAGTTTCCCCAGTTTTTTTAAATGAAAAATATTTAACATACAAAAATGTTCAAAGAATGATATATTAACCACCCACGTGCCTACTACTTAGATTGTACAATTAATATTTTATTACATTTCCTTTATTATTATTGTCTTTCTATCTATCCATCCATTGATTTATCTTTTTTGGGGGGATGCATTTCAGAATAAGTTGTAGACATCACTGCACATCATGGTGGATGGTCTTTTAATAAAAGCTTATATGTAAAAATTTAAACTGTAATTGGGATGGGAAGATTATAATTATTTGTTTAATGTTAGAATCCTTGTTTTTTCAAGATGTTTGACACATCATACATTTGAAACAGAAATATGTGTGGCACATAGTACATAGAAAAGAATTCAGTTGTCAAAACCTGCCCACACAACCTAGGTATTCTTATTTGCCCTGTCTGATGGGCTTGGAAAAAAGAGTTGAAAATTATTTCCAAATGACAGCAGAAAAAGAAAGGTTTAAGTCCATTTTTAAAAATGCTGTGCCTTGTTAGTGCCTTGGATTCATTGTGACAAGTAAGTTTTTTCTGATTAAACTAAGACCGTTTGTCTATGGCCTGTTTTGAAATACAGGGTTTCTAATCTATTTGGAAAAGAGTACTTGTAGTGATAACTTGGCGGTCATTTACCTGCTTCCTCAGCAACCAGGCCAAGCTCATCAGGAGTCTGCCGTGAGGTCTCCAAAGTGTCTCAGGAGCTACTGGTGACCCGGGTGTGGTCACTGACCTCCGTACTCCCCTTGGATGGCCCTCTTTTCTTGAGTGTTTTCTGAGTTTGCCACCTTATCTCCTAGCATTATTATTGAAAACCCAGTAGGACTTAAAACACATTTATAGAAAACTTTTCTTTTTTTTTTTTATTAAAGATTTTATTTATTTGACAGAGAGAGATCACAAGTAGATGGAGAGGCAGGCAGAGAGAGAGAGAGGGAAGCAGGATCTCCGCTGAGCAGAGAACCCGATGTGGGACTCGATCCCAGGACCCTGAGATCATGACCTGAGCCGAAGGCAGCGGCTTAACCCACTGAGCCACCCAGGCGCCCTATAGAAAACTTTTCCAGGTGTTTCTCTCATCCCTTAAAATGGGTATTCAAAAAGATTTCTAATGGCTAAGTTTTTCTCACCTTACATGTTACTTAACTACGTTTAGCACTCAGGAAATGCTAATGAATTATGATGGAGTATAGAATAAACAGCTTCTGCTCTCGTGATGGAGAGACCAAGTCTCCTTTTGCTGAATTATCTGGTTCTGTTTTGTTTTTTGTTTCTCAACAGTCTTCCTCCCTGTGTAGTGACCCTCTGGAAACATCAAAGAGTACCAGGGTTAGTACTTTCTGAGAAGCATGTTGCTGTCAGAGCTACCAGTTGCTTTTCTTTGGGTTAAATCATGCGCTTTTTTCATAGGCCTCCTCTACTGCAAATTCTGGTCTGCTGAGAAGTACCAGTCTGGTTTGTATTTTTCTCTTCCAACGTGTGTACTCCTGGTGGAGCCACTGTCATGGTGCTGACCCTGGCTTGACAGCTTTCCTACAAAATAGCAAGGACACATGGCTTTAATGCTGCGTACACTGCAGAATGTGCTGCCAGTGCTTCAAATGAGAACCTTTTGGGTAGTAAGGAAAAAACCAGCCTTATTTTCCAGATACTGCTGGCCATTGGTAGGCCCTTGCTTACAGTTGGTTTCCAGTAGAGAAGACAAACTTGCATGGGCCCCACTACACTTTATACTTTGTGAAATGGTTGCCCATGCACCGATGTCATATTTTTCTTTGGGACAACTGTGGTTTGGCCATGTTAAGACTAGGCTCTGTCTAATAAAGCAAGGTGACTAGAAAGCAAAAGCCGTTATCTCTGTGTAATGTGCAAGTTGTGAGCTGGTTGCTTTCAGGCTGTTGCTTTGTTGTGCTGTAGCCCGTTCGAGTAGACTGGCAATGTGAGGCTTTATAGTTTCATTTTATTTTGCAATGGGCAAAATGCTGTGTGTCCCTCACTTTCCATTTTTGCTCATTTCACTCTTTTGAGAGAATAAATCTGTAAAAGTTCCTTCTCCTAGTTTCATAACATGATGATGAAAAGAAATACTGTAATGGTGCTTTTTAAATGAAGTATGAGTTTGAAGTTTTGGGACTGATGTAGGACTTTATGCAATCAGTGAGTGTTCTCACCTGACACACCATTCTACAATGCTTTTTTGGAACTGAGTACTGTGAAGAAATTGTGACATTTTCCAAAACAACTTTGATGCCTGAATAAATAGATGAGTGGTATTTCCTCTGTTCTTTAGGTGTCATTGTATGATGGTGGATTATATAACCCTTATGGGTCTCGAACTGTAAGTCCAAACAGGGGGAGGTCATGGGGGGGGCATGTGTAGGTGGGCACAGTTTACTTACAAAGAAAAAGTCATTTAATCTCACCTGCAATTGCTCTATAAGCTGTGACCCAGGAGCTGACCAGTTGTGACTCTCACCCAAGTTGTGAGGTACTGCCTGCTGGAAATCATGGCTCACAGTATGAAAGGAATATAGGTGGAAAAACTTCTTTTTGGGCTCATTAGTCCCTGAGGAAGAGGATGGGAGCAGTGCTCCTCAGGGCGTCCCCTTCCCCTCCTCACCCTCCAGCCAAGGGCTGCTAGATCTGGAGGGTTGGGAGGGAGGTACAATTCCAGACCTGGGAGTAACAGTCAGCTTCTCCCCGGGAGCCAGTGACCACTTAGATCCAGGGTCACAAATGTATTCCCCCAGCAGGAAAAGGAGCTGGCCATTATTGTAAAACCTTTCTTCTTGGAAACTTTATAGCCATCTGAATACAGTTATTACTCATCAAGAGCAAGTTCGGCCCGAAGCAGTCCCGTGGTGAGCTGTCTGGTCTCTTTGCATGCTTTTTAGATACTTCGGGTTGTTTCCTTAATCTGTGCTCACAATTTGGAATATTAAGAATGTGTGTTCACTCTCTTGGCATGGATTATCATTTTCCTTAAGTACCCAAACTCAAGTATACTAATTTGTCCTAATTGGTGTTTACTTTGTGAATTTGACTTAGCACCTAATTTCTGAAATGAAATTTCAGTGCCTTTAGAAGTTTTAAAAAATGAGTATTTTTTTTATGTGAACTTCTTATCTTTTCAGTGGTGATAACTCATTATACAGGTTGATTGTCCTATGTTTCTCCTTCCGTCTCGACTTCCTGCATTGAGCCATTTCACTTGCCAGCACTTCAGTCAATGGAGTGAAAGGAGAAGTAATAAAACAAGCCAGCTTTTAAAAACTGTTTACATAAAAGACAAAACTGGGACAGTTCTAATCACCTAATCTTTCTGGAATATTAAAACATTTTTTTAAGTTATAAAAGTAATATTAGCTTAAGGAAAGTCCAAAGTAAAAGTCTCCTGACCCTTTCCATATATCTCCTTTTCTACTGAATGCATTTTGGAGATAGTTTTGTGTCAGCACATTCTTTTTAGTGGCAGTATATTATCCCACTAGTATATGGGATGCACATTTCTTTTTCACGATTTCTTGGATATATTAATTTTTTGGTATGTATTATTTTGATTTTTTGTTTTTAAATTGAAGTATAGTTGACACACAAGGTGGGGTTACATTAGTTTCAGCTGTACAACCTAGTGATTTGACAACTCTGTATTATGCTGTGCTTCCCACGAGTGTAGCTTCCATCTGTCGCCATACAATGTGATTACAGTGCCATCGACTAGATTCTCTATGCTGTAGCTTTTGTCCTCGTCACTTGATCATTATATAACTGGAAGCTTGTATTTCCCACTCCCTGTCGATGGATATTTAGGTTGCTAGATTTTTGCTACAGCAAACACTTGCATAGTGGACTTTCGTATGTAAGTATATTTTTGTGTGCTTACGAATAGATCTCATATAAAGTAAATTTCTAATTAATGGTTAGAAATTTACTTTATATTTATATTTATATATATATATATATATGATGGGGTCAAAAAATAAATAAATGATGTATATATGTTTAAATTATGATGGCATATTGCCATATTGCCCACCAAGAAGACTATACTAATTTACATTTCCAATGGCAAATGTTGACTTTAGGAACTACTTTGTTATTCTTGACAGTGTCAAAATAGGAGAAATTATTAAAGCAGTTTCTTAGTGGTCAATACAGATTGCTTTGTGGAGTGGAATAGGTGAGCCAAAATGGGTTTTCTTTTACATACATATTGGGCTCTGTTCTCCTGCCATTTCCAAGAGGCACTTCTCAAGAATTCCACTCCTATTCTTAACGAAAATGTACACAGGAATGTTTAGGAGATAAAGGCTTTTTGATATAAGTAGGAAGTTTACTTTTACCTCACTCTGTAATAAAATTCCACTTGGCAATCCTTGGACCTGGTAGCATTTTTAATGTACCAATGTTATGGCCCCTTGCCAATAAAATCATGGTAATATACTTTCAGTCAAGTGTAGAACCTTGTCCTTGTGTGCTGGCTACATGTTGTTTCATTTGCAAGTTGGGTTCAAAGTTATATCTTGGTGATGCCAGAATGGTTCCTCAGTGATGTCAGAATAGAGGTAACCTATACACATGGAAGATGAGCCTCCTGCTGCTTATGAAATAGGAAGAAAACTCTAGGGTGATGTTAGAAATATCTCCACCCATTGCATAGGAATGAATAAAGGAAAATAAGAATCATCATTTCAGTCCTTGCTGGTAGGAAATTCTGTGTTTGACATACTTCACTTGAAGATATTCTTATATTTTTCTCTCCCAAACTTATGCATTAAGTATACTTGTTGACCCCCTGATGGGCTTCCCAAAGGGCCTAGTGGTTAAAAAGCATGAAATCCCTAGCTGTTTTTTGTTGGTCTATTTATGCCCTAGCCCTCCAGTCCTGTCCTCTTTTTTCTGTAACTTAAATAAAAGATAAAGTAGTATTTTCTTCTGTGTGCTTTTTGGAAATACCATTTGGTTTTCAATGATGGTTTATTACACTTAGAAGCCACTTTTCTGTCTGACGGTGCACAATAGCTGGTGCCAGCGATAGGCTCTTGGAGAGTAATTGCATGCTTCCCCAAACCTTGCCTAATGTGCTTACAGCCAGGTAAGACCTGTGGTGGCATCACATGTTTTTCATTATCTGCTTTTAATATCTGTAGTTTCCCGATGATGACACTGCAAGCATTGCGTCTTCTGGTCGCGCCAGTTGTGGGCGAAGGGACAGTGTGGTGAGCGTGGTTTGTATGCAAACTCATACACTTATAAGTTTTTAAATTGCCCCCCTATATGTGATCCCATGAACTCTACTGGAAAGTGAAATTTGCATTTGACAAAAATGAGCAGTTTCCTCAAATTTAGCTTATATGAATAATTTGCCTTCAAAAATGTGTCCCTGTGAATATGTATTCTCTGTAGGCTATGGAAGCTTTCATCAGTAACTTGCCTCTTTATACCTCTTAGGTGCTGGTCTTTGTGTATTTTTTTTTTTTTTAAAGATTTTATTTATTTATTTGTCAGAGAGAGAGCGAGCGAGCACAGGCAGACAGAGTGGCAGGCAGAGGCAGAGGGAGAAGCAGGCTCCCTACAGAACAAGGAGCCCGATGTGGGACTCGATCCCAGGACGCTGGGATCATGACCTGAGCCGAAGGCAGCGGCTTAACCCACTGAGCCACCCAGGCGTCCCGGTCTTTGTGTATTTGAAGGATTTTTCACTTTTTATTCTTTGTTGCTGTTTTATGTGCATGTATTTATGTGCACAATTCACAGAAACAAAAACGTTTCTCCAGCAAAATGAATGCTCCGCTTTGCATAAAACTTGTAACTATGGATTACAGATCATGTTGCCATGAGTTGCTTTCTTCACTGTGAATTTGAGATGTATTATTTATAGTTTATATGTCTTTTAAGACCTGAGAACTTTTTAAGTGTCATTGATGGCAAATTTTAGAAATCCTGGTAAAAAATTCTGGTTAAAAATGCAACTATCATAATAATTGTAGAAGCAACAAATAGCTACGTCAAAATACAAATTATGTAATTTCAGATTATTCTTTTGATGATGTTGGAAGTTTTTCAAAGAGCTGATGATGTTTTTGCTATATTTGAGAATTGACTTGAAAATTACATTGATAAGGATGATATGTCAGCTTAGAGCTAGAAAAGAGCCATGCTTTGTGAATGACTGTAAACCTGAAGATGTCCTAGGAAAGGGGAACATCATTGTGAGATTTGTTGCCAAAAATGCAGTGATCTAATTAAGGCAGTTGTGGTCCGTTGGTGAGCCAGTTAATGCTCATCTTCAGAGCTGAAGGAGAAAAAACAAGCCCGAACACCTGAAAGCCCTTTGGAGAGTGATGGAGTGGAAAGGGCAGGCAGGTACTTTAAAGTAATGATGCCTGGGTTTGAGCCACTTCTACAACCTATTAGTTGCGTTAGTGGCAATTTATTTGTAATGGGGATCTTAATAATTGTCCTTTTAGGTAAGCTTAATATATATGCATTAAATGAATTACTATATGGAGAATAACTACAAAATTCTTGAGACAGTAGGAACCATTAAAATAGTAGGTATATCTAAATCTAAGTTGTTTTATAATTACTATAAATAAAAATAGTATTGCTTGACTGCACTAGCCCTTAGCAAAACTTCACACTTGTAAGCCTTCTTTGTCTCCGGATGGACTTTCAGATTCCCTTCCTGGAAGGGAAAAGTTTTTAAATAAGGTAATCAGACAGAGCTGAGGTAAGGAAATCTGATGAGTGAGGTAAAAAATACTCCTTACTTACTAATTCGACAAATGTTTATGGAGTACCTGTTATATGTGAGGCACTGTATTAAGTGCTGGGAATAATATGGTAGGCTAGACATACTGGATTTCTGACTTAATGGACGTATATCCTAGTGAAAGAAATAGAAAATAAACAAATAAACAAAGGAAGAAAAGTGAAGTAACTCCAGGGATTGTGAAGAGAAAGACAGGTGATAGGACAGAGCACATTGAGGGATGCATGTGCAGGTGTGCCTCCCTTTGGATGGGATGGCCAGAGAAGGCTTCCCCAAGGGAAGTGACCTTTGAGCTGGACTTGAAATGGGAGGAGCCAGCTGCTTGAAGAGCCGGAGAAGAGCTTTCTAGGCCAATGACAAAGTCTCAGGTGGGAAAAGACTGATTAGGGGAACCAGAAAGGGGCCAGTGTAGTTCTTCCATTATATTGCCCCAGAGATCCTGGTCTTGAGGAATATGAAAAAGAGGGAAGTGTAGAAATTGGGCAAAAGATGCAGTAAATAACCTGCGAAGAAAGAACGCTGTGTTGAGCATATATATGCTTAACAGAGTTGAGAGCTATAATGCACTGTACATTTTTGAAATATGGTAGAGGCTTTAGGTCAGTACTCTCTTAGTGAGGATGATGCAAGTGCTCAGCATGGGAGCCTTGGCCGGCCCTTAGCCATTACATGATCTCTGTGGGCTACAGCTTGAGTTAAGGTGCACAAAGGCTTATTTTAGGGAGCTGTGGTTTCCTTTAGGACCCCCTTTACATTTCTTTTCTACTTTTTTGAGTAGGTTCATTGCAGTGGTTTCCTCATTGCATGATACTAGATCAAGCACCAAAACAGTATTTTTTTCCCTTGCATGCCATTGTTCTTATCCTTTTCCTCTCTTTTTTCTTAACCTTTAAAGCATGTCATTTTTTCTGATTGAAAGGTTTCTACCGCCGATTATTTTAGTCGCTCCAATCGCAGGGGGAGTGTAGTCTCTGAGGTGGATGACGTCAGTATCCCCGATTTGACCAGCGTGAGTGTCTTGCATGGGAGTGGTTGTGGTGTCTCAGCCTTGTGACTAATGGCTAATACATTAGCTATTTGAAAGTTAGGATCTTAATTTGCTGCTTTAATTTTTATTGGAATACAGTAACCTAAAATATAGTTATTTGTTTTGTTTTGGAATGTATATACTGATATGCTCTGATTAAAAAAAAACACAAAAACTTTTCTGTGAAAATTTTCCCCTGTAGAACCCATCAGCAGCTCCAACAACTGCCAGTGTTCTGCCAGTTTTGCTTCATGTCCTTCTTTTCCTCTGAATTATTTTAAAGCAGATCCATGGTATTTCCCAGTAGTTCATTATGCATCTCCATTTGAGAATTTCTTTTTCATGTTCACTCTACCATTATCATACCTAATAAAAATAAAAATAATTCCTTAAAACCTAATACCTAGCCCATATATAGATATTCCTGATCTGTCTTAAAATTTTTCTTCCCTTTTTATTTCAGTGAATATATAAAGTACTAGATAGATTTTGAAGGTTGAACAATAGAAAATACTATTTAGTAAAGTATCACTAATTTACGGTAACTGGGAAGAATCTGAATAGAATTTTAATCATTTGGACTATGACATTATCTTGAAGAACTGCCTGTCCATTGCTTTCACGTTTATTGGGCACTAAATTTAGGAAAGATTGTCCAGTAGAGATGCCTCGAGGCATTTCTCTTAATGAAGGAACTCCAACCAGCAGATACCCCTCTGCCTGATCTAATAGCCTCTTTTTCTCTTTCACACCTCCTATCCTTTGCTGGAATTAGTTCTGTTTTGCCCATAGACCAGTGCTGTCTGATTTTCAAGCACTTTGAAGCAGGTGAGAGACAGTGTTTCCTAGCCAAAAAGTTAGTTTTTGAATGAAGAGATATTATTTATATTTAGCACATTGCTGGTTGTATTTAAATAGCTAGTTTTGAATGACTTTAATCTGGAAAATAATTTTAATTGTGGTCCTTAAGTATTCCAGATTGTTGGGTCTCAAACCTGGCTGTATAGCAGTCCTGTCTTGCTCTCTGTCAGATCAGGGAATCTGTATGCCGAGTTGGAAGATTGGCTCCCAAGTTTTTCCCCTGAAATATTGCTCATTTTAATGATTTGCTTAGCAGCCTTTTTTTGGGTAGATATAAACAATTTATTTTATACATCTCTTTTTTCTTAAAAACTTTGAATTCTGTTAGCCTTTAATTAGTGATGGTGGTTCTGTCCTCCTTACATGTATTTCTTGGCAATTTATTTTAGTAACTACACAGCAGTGAGAAGCTTGATAGTTTAAAAAAAAGTCTCCCTGCTTCTGCTAATTTAATATAACTCTTTTCTTTACCCACATAGTTATTTTGGTTTATTTACATATCTTTAAATAAAAAGTATACATATTTAAGGTGTATAACGTGACGATTTGATATATATGCATCATTATATCAAAGCATCACACTGTACGCCTTATAACCTAAAAGACTCTCTAGAGCAGTGGTTGGCAAATCTGGCCAGCACCCTCTTATTTTATAGCCTGTGAGCTAATGGTTTATATATATATTTTTTTCATGATTATCTAAGTACCTATATGATATCCTTAATTTTAACCCTATGGCAAAGCCTAAATATTTGCTGTTCCCCTCTCTAGAGCAAGAATTTTTTCTAATATTATTTCTTTTAAAGGGTAACCATGCAGCTCATTGTAGATAAATGGAAAGTGGACTTGATTTGGTAAGATCACCCCCACACCACTTTTTGATATGATAAGCTAGGGAATTTGCATTTTTATGTGAAATATCCTGATTTTAAAATGCTGACAATGAATTCAAAATTTTAAAAGACACTTTTAGGCTTCCCCATTGTGGATCAGGCATATGTATACATTCTGCTGCATTTATAACTTCTGAACTAAGAGTACTGAAAAAGGGTGCCAGGCCCAGATTTGGCAAAACTCATTATACAGTTTTTATGATTGCTCTAGCCTCTGGTCTTTTCTTCTGCACTGTTCCTTTGTCCCATCCATCAGGCTGGGGAAAAGGATGTAAATGTGCTTTCATTTTACTGATTGTTAATAGACCATTTCTGAATGGAATCCTCAGCCATTTTTGCTTTAGGAGATTATTAAAATTAATTGCTCCCTTCCCTTCTGTGGTTAGAGAATCAGTCTTCACTTTTCTGGTTGTTTTTCTTTTTTAACCATCAGACAGAATTTTTGATTATCACATCCATATATAACATTAGAAGTTAGGGGCGCCTGGGTGGCTCAGTGGGTTAGGCCGCTGCCTTCGGCTCAGGTCATGATCTCAGAGTCCTGGGATCGAGCCCCGCATCGGGCTCTCCGCTCAGCAGGGAGCCTGCTTCCTCCTCTCTCTCTGCCTGCCTCTCTGCCTGCTTGTGATCTCTCTGTCAAATAAATAAAATCTTAAAACAAACAAACAAACAAACAAAAAAAACATTAGAAGTTAGAGGATTAGACTCCAATAACTATATTAAACGAAACTATAAATACATTAAGTTAATTCAAATGCCTTAATATGAATACCTTTATTTTCTGATCATATATATTACATTAGATTTACTGTTACAGTTGGCAGAATGGGTGCTGCATGCTGAAAGTTATATACATCAGATATGCATAGCTCAATTATATCAGGTCTCTGATATTCTTTTTTAATTTTTTAAAAATTTTATTTATTTGAGAGAGCGAGAGATAGAGAGACACACACACACCACAAACAGTGGGGAGGAGGGGGAGAGGGAGAGGGAGAAGCAGACTCCCCTCTGAGCAGGAAGCCAGATGTAGAACTCAATCCCAGGACTCTGGGATGATGACCTGAGCAGAGGCAGATGCTTAACCGACTGAGCCACCCAGGTGCCCTCAAATCTCTGATACCCTTTTAGAAAAAAAGTATAATGAGAACAAGATACAGGTCTTTATTTCTAAACAACTCTTTAAAAAAAATCTTGTTTTCCTTTTGAGAGAGAGAGTGGGTGCACACAAGGGGAGGGGAGAGGGGTAAAGAGAATTTTAAGCCAGCTCCACGCTCAGGCTCTACACTTTTCCAGTATAGAGCCTGAACTGGGGCTTGATCTCATGATCCCAAGATCATGACCTGAGCCAAAATCAAGAGGCAGATGCTTAATCAGCTGAGCCACTGAGGCACCCCTCTAAACAACTCTTTTAAATGACATATTCAAAATGTATTTACAACTAGAATTTTCTATTTCAATATAAAAGGTTCAGTTGTATTTTACCATTTTAGTAACGAAAAGTTATCTGTCAAACTAAGTAGCCATATGCTGAAATGAAGTTCAAAGGGCCTTTTAACCAGAGAATAAATAAACATCTTTCTTTTAAGAAGAAACAAGGAGTTTCAAGGATTTGACAAGTTATGTATTCTAAGAAATATTTCTCACATGTACTAATTTCAACAAATATTTAAGGAGTTTAGATTTAAAGAGAAACAATCCATAATCTCTAATGTCAAGAGCAAAGCATTTTCAGATGTCCCAGACATAAATAAGGCAAAGGCATTTATCACTGAAATGTGGGAAAGATTATATTTAAGGTTTTGTTTACTAGTATTATAATTTGAAATCCTTTAGGAAAATACTACTTTTGAACTCTTAAGCATTCAAATTGGAATATAAAGTCTGCTGCCATGTGCTCTTCTTTTCTTTTGATTTGTTTATTAGAGAGACAGTGTACACACAGGAGTGTGTGCTAGCAGAGGGGACAGGGAGGAAGGGGGAGGGAGAAGGAGATAGCATCTCCAGCAGACTCCCTACTAAGCAGGAAGCTGGATATGGGGCTCTATCTCAGGACCCTGAGATCATGACATGAGCCGGAATTAAGAGTCCAGCACTTAACCAGCTGAGCCACCCAGATTCCCTTGCTCTTCTTTTCACGTTAATACTAATATGAAATACTGCAAGCTTGTTAGCTGACTTCCAAGTTCCAGCTATCAAAGAAGCCATTTTCTTGATTGGAAAATTACCTATTTAATTATTTAAGGGTACAATGACATGATATTTACTTGAAACTTTTTGAGAATAGTAAGCTATAGTTAACATTAATGACTAAGTCCCGAGGGCCGTATTTGCCGGGGACAGAGGAGGGGAAGCTTTGCTTAGTGTTTTTTTGTTTTGAGTTTTTTTTTTTTTTACTTTTTTTTTTAGCAGCTTGATTTACTTTTAGTATTGTTTCTATCTCAGTTTAATTTGCATGTTTTACAGAATTGTGACCATATCGTATATGCAGCCTTTGTTTTCTGATTTCTCACTTACTAATCTTAGAAATGTTTTATATATTAGTACATATTCATATTTTCCACTGTTATTTATACATATTTTTATCAGCTGTAGTCACCATGTTTTGCATTAGATCCTCTTGCTCATCCTATAGCTGAAAACCAACCTTTCCCTATTTTATACCTTAATATATTAAGCATGATTAAATATTATTCCATTGAAAAGCCTTTTCAGGATCTGGCAGACTCTGGGTCATCATCATGGAAACTAGTGTGTCATTGCAGAGCTGTTGTACAGAGCTCCGGGCTGCTAGAGAGAGCACTGGGGCTTTTAGAACAGCAGGTTTCTTTTTTTTTTTTTTTTAAAGATTTTATTTATTTATTTATTTGTCAGAGAGAGAGAGAGAGAGAGGGAGAGAGAGCAAGCACAGGCAGACAGAATGGCAGGCAGAGGCAGAGGGAGAAGCAGGCTCCCCGATGAGCAAGGAGCCCGATGTGGGACTCGATCCCAGGACACTGGGATCATGACCTGAGCCGAAGGCAGCTGCTTAACCAACTGAGCCACCCAGGCGTCCCAGAACAGCAGGTTTCAAGTAGCTTTTTGTCTAAATGGAAGACAGCACATAGTATAACACAATCTGAGAATTGAGAACTGGAGTCTCTGGCCAAGTCACTGCAGCCCAAATGACTGGACTGCGGCATGGCTGCTCTTGGCATTTTTTGCTGCCTTAACAATCCCTGAGGTTTGGCGCATGATCAGTTTGGGTTGCGGCACTTGGGATCTGTCAGAAGACAGTGAAAGCAATAGAGTCAACATTGCGATGGACTAGTTCAGTGATGCAGCTTCTGAAATGTAAGATCATTCCAAGTTGACTGTTAAGAAAAATAGGTGGATTTGGGGGGTCGTTTTGTGAGCCAGGATTTCAGATAGACCTAGAAGAGTGTTTCTGAATGTTGCTTTTCTGTTTAACTCATTAGTAGAAGAGGGGTGGGATATACTCTGAGGAATATATGGCTATTTTATTCAGTTACAGTATTTCTTTGATTCTGAAGAATAACACTCTTAAGTATCAGGCATTGTGTTTACTAGTACAAATGTGATGGAAGGTTATTCCTTTTTGCGACAATAATTGCCAGTATTAAAAACTACTGTAATGGTTTGTTTTCAAAAACATTTTATATGTGATTTTTAAAAAAAATCAAAGTTAACTAAAATCAATTCTTTTTTAAGAGTATTACAATAAAAAGCAAAAAGATCAAAGTCCAAGATAGTATTTATATTACTGAATAAAGTAAACACCTTGTATATAAACACTGAGAGGAAAAAAATGAACATGATAAATGTGGGCAATGAAAAAGAACAGGAAAACTTTCAAATATGAGGAAGTTAGAATGAAGTGATCTGAATAGAGCCAGAAATAATGACATTTTATGTTTTAATAATTGAGGAAAGTTTTAAAATCTTTTTTCTAGATTGGGCTGGGAGGGTTGATCTAGGAGTTGGAGTCTCGATATATTTTCATTTAGTTAAATCTCTCTGTGACTTTTTCCCCCTAATGGTAATTGGGGCAGTATATACAAGTAAATTATATGAACACAGGGTTAAAGATTCACAAACCCGAGATCTGGACTCAGCCCTGACGTTTAGTAGTCGTTCAACTTTGAGGAAAATCTTTCACCTCTTGAATTTCTCTTTCCTCAGCTGTAAGGTCAGGGTTTGGAATTAGACCTCTAAGGTACCTCTCTTTATGAAAGAAACACTAATCCTCTCTGCAGAAGATAGGATAACTCCGTTATGATGTGCCCAGACGTGCCCAGATGATAGGACACTATGCTGCTGTTAAAGTAAATGAAGTAAGTCTGTAAATACAGATGGGGTATGATTCATTTACTCATTTGCCCAGCAAATTGTGAATCCTTCTGTATGCTAGGTGCTATTTTTGATGTTAGGAATGCAGAAATGATCATAGAGACATAGAGCATACGATAAAGAGAAAGAGATCAAATGATAAATAAGTGAATAAATATCATGGGATTAGGGAGTAATAAATGCCAAGAAGAAAAATGAGGTAGTTTCTTTAATCTCTGAAACTTGGAGAAAAAGAAGATATAGAATATATTTGGGACCTAACTTTAGCGTTTGTTAAAGACTTGGGGGCTGGTTGCCCTTGGATGAAGAATTGGAAGGTTTGGGTGTGGTATATACTTCACATACCCTTTTGTGCTGGTTTTTTTTTTTTTTTTTTTTTTTGGACACATGGGCATGTATTGCTTAAAAAAGTAAAAAAACAAAAAAGCCAAAGAACTGAATCCTTAAGAGCTGTGGGGGGAATCTTTTTTGATGATATATTTAACTTGCTTTAATCAAATTTGAACTTTTTTGGCCAAGTGTACTTGTCTTAATCTATGTGTCCTGTGTCCTAATAATGTTTAGATAATAAAGTTTTTGGCTTTTTTTTTTTTTTTAAAGATTTTATTTATTTGACAGAGAGAAATCACAAGTAAACAGAGAGGCAGACAGAGAGGAGGAAGCAGGCTCCCTGCTGAGCAGAAAGCCCGATGTGGGGCTCGAACCCAGGACCTGGGATCATGACCTGAGCCGAAGGCAGCGGCTCAACCCACTGAGCCACCCAGGCGCCCCAAAGTTTTTGGCTTTTGATTTTACCAGTCTTTTCCTTTTCATGTGTACAAGGTTTTTTTTTTTTTTTGGTGTTAATATTTCCATTGCCAAAGCTCAAGTTTACATGTTTTTCTTTAACATGTTTCAAATATCATGAAAAGAAAATCTGCAAATTCTAAACTTCTGCATAAGGACAGCTTGCTTACCGCATGTCATCCTTAGGATAAGAATTAAAGTTCTTGACATTTTGTCTTATGTGTCTCAACTTTTATTTCAGTTTCAATTTGTTTACTTTTAGGTTCCAAACATCAGTTGAACTTGAAGAACTCAAATGAGGTCACTTCTTTTTTTCCTCAAAAACCCCCAGCATGCTAAGCATCTTTACTGATTTTTATCTCTGGTCTTTTCTAGTTGGATGAAAAATCTGACAAACAGTATGCTGAAAATTACACAAGGGTGAGTACATAAATTCCTAAGGGAATTAGATTCTCAAGGTCAATTAAACTTAATTTCTATTGCTATTTCATTATTTTACTACATTTGAACTGGTGGAGCTACTCTTCCTTTCTTCATCTATTTCCTGTCCTTGACCCCCCCCAAATTCCTCTGAGGTTGAATCATGTGAAGCACTGGGAAGAGAAAAGACACTGCATTTTATTTCCTTGAATGTCACTTCTTAAGCTTTTGGCTGCTCTTTCGATTTTCATTCCCTAGAATTTGATCCTGAGAAGAAGCCATTAAACACTGAAAATGAAGTGTCTTTAGGAATGGTGGTGACAAACTCTGAAGGTTCCCCCCCATACTTAATCTTTTTTTTTTGGGGTAAAATAATCCTTTTCTAAGAGTTGTTTTGTGTTAAAGTCTCTAACTTTTAGAATATTTTTAGAAAGTTATCTTTGGGAAATTATCAGGATTAATTTCATGCTATACCCAAAAAAGATACACCAGCTCTGTCTGATAGAGATATAGTGCAAGCCACAAATGTACCCCACATATATGTTGAGCTTAAATTTTCTAGTAGCCTTATTAAAACAGTTAAAAGAAGTAGGTAAAATTTATTTAAATAGTATATTTTATTTAACCCAAATTTGTCAATGTAATCTATGTGAAAAAGTATTAATGAGATATTTTACATTCTTTTTTCCATGCAAAGCCTTTGAGATCTGGTTATGTATTTTACAATTAAAAATAAAATCTCAGTTTGCACTAGCCATATGTCAGATGCTAAGTAGCCTCACATGGCTAATGGCTGCTGTATCGGACAGCGTAGGTCTGTGTCATTTATTAATCCAGTAGCATAATCTCACATTTAAACTAACTGTGGGACTAGCAGTCTAAATTCATAGTGATACACAATTTGCTCGAGCTGGCAATTTTCTTTCCAGCTCTATCCAAGTATTAGAAAAAGAAAAGATTCTAAAGGAGCAGCTTAAGGAACTCAGTAGGACTGCTAATCAGCATACCAGTTATAAGTCCTGAACTGGTTTTTTTTTTTTTTTTTAAGATTTTATTTATTTATTTGACAGAGATCACAAGTAGGCAGAGAGGCAGGCAGAGAGAGAGGAAGCAGGCTCCCTGCTGAGCAGAGAGCCCGATTCGTGGCTCGATCCCAGGACCCTGGGATCATGACCCGAGCTGAAGGCAGAGGCTTTAACCCACTGAGCCACCCAGGTGCCCCCCTGAACTGTTTTAAATTAATCTGATGTGCTCACCCCCCTCCCCTCCCCAGTGTTGTTTACGATATAGCAAAGATAAACTTAGAAAACAACTTGCACACAAGCTATTTCCTTTGTTATTATGAATTCTAGATTCCAGTAAAGCGTTGAAGTGAACAAAGTTATGCATAGTATGCCTGGGCCCTTCTCTGGATACCTTCTTCCCGCAGCGTCTACACTGTCTGCGCATTCTCATCCACATCCCACCCCAAGCCCATTTTAGTTTCTATGGCAAACGTATTTGGAAAGAAAGAAGACTTAGATGTGTCCCCTTCCTCTTTCTCCAGCCTTCATCTCGGAATTCTGCCTCAGCAACAACCCCTCTAAGTGGAAACTCATCCAGACGAGGGAGTGGAGACACCAGCAGCTTAGTAGATCCAGACACCTCATTAAGTGAATTGCGGGTAAACTGCAATCTTCGGTTTGCTTTTTCAAAACTGTTTTTTGGCTTCTTTGTCTTATAGTATACTGGAACTATTTAACATTTAATGTGACTTAGTATAAAGAAAAGGACTATGAGTTCTTTAAAAAAAATCGTTAAAGATAGTTCAAGAATGTGACTCAGGTCTGAAAGGAAGGAGATTAGTTAATTCATTTTTCTGTTCTCTTTCCTGAACATTTGATGATATTGGAATGAGTTCTGCTAATTTACAGATGCCAAAAAACTTGTTAACATATGTAAAGTGATTCTCTCAGAAATAATTGGCCATATTTTAAATGGAAAATATATGGATTTGCAAGGAATCAGACTCTAGAAATTGTTAGTCTTTTGAGCCATTATGGTATTATTTGGCTGCTTAAATATATTTATCTCTCAATTTTCCATGATCAGTGTAGTGATATTTGGGATAAGAGAAATACTGGAGTTGAGTCCCCTGGGTTGAGTCCCCGTCTTATTAACCTTTTTATTTAAAAAATGAGGACTTTCAAAATGTATTTGAATGTCTATTTGCTGAACCTGCTATTTTTGAGCAATGGGGGAAGTGTAGTAATAAAAATTGCATTCATTCATTCATTCATTCATTCACTCAACATTTATTGAGCCCTTGGCCCCAGAGATTCAGGCTGTGAAACACACTGTGAACTTCAGGAGTTCACTGTTTCATAGGGAAGACAAACTGATAGAAACCAGGAAAACCAAGTTGTGTGATACTAGGTCATGGCCAGAATAGGGCTATTAAGGCAATTCAGAGATGGGTCAGCTATGTTCGACTAGGAAAAGAGATAACAAAAGGCTTTTCAGAGGAGACACACTCTGAGCTAAGGTATGAAGGAAGAATACAAATGAACCAGGCATAGTTGAAGGGCAAAGCCTTTCTCAGAACTTCAGAGAACCTTCTGGTATACTACAGTTGCCTTGAGGGTAGGATGAGAAGTGAGGAGGAGAGGTGGGCGAGGGGGCAGACCAGGAAGTAGTCGTGGCCCAGTCCACAAAGTCTCATGTATGGGAGCCTAGGATGCATTTGGTTTTCCCCTGGCAACTGTGGGATATTAAAAAGGGGATTTGAGAGTATCTGATTTACATTCGTAAAGAGTGACCCCAGATTGGAGGAAACACTGGAGGTGAGGGGAGCAGTACCCTGTGGCTGAATAGTGAAGTCAAAACTGTGATGGAAGAAGATGCAGGAAACTCGCTCTGAAGAGAATACTGGAATTGATTAGTCAATAGCAGAAAGAGATAGGAGGCTAAGAGGTTGTATTTTCTTTCAAAGATGGGCTTGAATATTATTTTCATTGCTTGACTTGAGCCAGTAGAGAGAGGACAGAAAGGCAGAGGAAGGAGAGGGTGACCGAGGAGCAGAGTGCCTGATTGGGCGAGAGGAATGCCTAGGGTGCAGATGGAGGAAGGCCGAATGTGGAGGTTCCGTGGTGCTGACGCAGTGAGGAGGAGGTGGGGACTGGGGTACTGAGTCAGATTGTCGGTGGGTTGGAGCAGGAGTCCGGCTTATGAGGTGGGCAGCCTATAAAAGCAGGCCAGTGGTTAGAGGGTGGCGAGGTTTGTAGCAGTGGCAGTCAGGAGGAAGGAGAGCTGCGCCTGGCCGACATGGCATGACTTTGCAAGTATCAGTATTGACCAAGCTCTTACTAAGTACCAGGCGTAGGTGCTGGGGGTTGAGTAAGTTAAACTTATTCAAAGAGTTGAGGTGGATAAACTCTTGCCTTCAGTGGGACAGAACACAGGAGGACAAGGCTCTCCAGCCTCACAGCTTAGCTTGTGCTTGCTGTTTCCTTTTATTGCTTCTTTAAGAGAATGACTTGACTTCCTTAAAGAAAGTGAGAGTTTTGTATCCTCACACTCAGCTCCTTGTAGCCCTTCAATGTGTGTCTGTTGAATGAATCAATGAGCAGAAGACAGACAAACCTACTAAGGAGGGAATGAAGAGGGCCAGGGGAAGTGTATGTCACTGTCCTTGGAGAGTTGGTGCTATCTCTATTGCAGAATGGTACTTAGGGAAAATAACCACAGCAGTTATTTTCTCCTTAAATCAAGTATCTGAGTAGATTGTATGTAGCAGGGTCAGGTATAAGGAAAACTGTATTTTCCATTTAAAATTTGACCTGTTTTACTTTTAAGGATTATGGTAACATTTGTAGCAGGTGCTCTTTTCTCATCATTTAAATGGCATCCTCAGCATAGACTCTCATTTGACATAATGTTTAAAATGTTGGTGTTGAACTTCCTTCCCTTTAATTTCTCCCAAATTAATTGTGGTTGGTAAGCATGTCATTAAAAGGCAACTTTGGTCATATCCATTTATTACAGTTTTAAAAACTTTTGCATGAGTCATTAAAATTTCCTGCTTATAATTAATTTACTGCATTTTACTAGTTCTTAGGTGAAGCATTATGTTAAAAATGATTTAAATGATTTGTAAAATTTTTAATATTACATGTTATCAATATTATAATGTATACATCTTTTTTCCATATACACCCCCCTTTGCTAAAGCTGTTTCAACACATGTTAATGCCAAGAAAATATTGAACACTTTAGCTGATTACTCCTGACCTTCTCCAGCCCCACATACCCTGACCTGTTTGCCCTTTTCCATGGTTTGGAGTGGCAGTTATGCTTGTATACTTTGATTTCTCTGCTTTTAGACTGGAATATGCAAAAGTAGTTCACATTTTCATCTGGATCTTTGAGACTTGAGATATGTTTGTGCATGGTTTTATGCAATGGTTCATTCCTATGTCCTGCAGGATATCTATGACCTTAAGGACCAGATACAGGATGTAGAAGGGAGATACATGCAAGGGCTTAAAGAACTAAAGGTATCAGGGCCCATTCTGCAGCCCAAGCATGCTATATCTGTATGTAGAAGGGTTGGGTAATGTTGGTTTCACAAGTCCTGTTAACCTCAGTGCACAGAGCTTTACTAACAGTGTTTGTCTTTCAAGCATGTGCTTAACCTGCAATGCATAGGAAAGGTGAACTTTCAGTCTCTGCTTATGTCTAAATGTTTAGTATGGTTTTTGGAATATTCAGTAAAATATATTAATTATATCTTCGAGTTTTTAGACCTTGTAAAATTCTTGCATGTCCCTTATATCTTAGCTATACAAAATCCAATTGGGCAAACTCTTAAAAATTATTCTGAATATGTGTGTGTGTGTGTGTTGTGTATACCCACACATTTTTTTAAAATTGAAAATTAGACCTTAAAATTCTTCCATGCTAAATGAGAGAGTATTGCCTATTTCTGTCACCAAATTCAGTCAGTATTAAAAACAGGAGGAAGAAAACATCTACAAGTGTATTATTATAAATACTCCTTTTGGAGGAAGGACCCTGAGGTAGGAAGCCTGTGTTTTTGTTTTGATTCTTCTTTTCCCTTTTTAAACTATAGGTCAAAAAGAATTAAACAGATTTAATGCTTTAAAAAATTTGGAGGTAAATTTAAATGGGCCTAAATCTTGTCCAAGCAAGGAAGGCTACCCAGTTTTCAATATTTAAGTGTCCAAGTGAGGCAGACAGTTTGGTTGTCCTGGGTTATCCATGCTCTTCCCCATGTTTTATTATGAAGTTCAAACCTAATAGGAAACTAAAAGTTTTCCTGAACACGTTCATGTCCCTATTTGAAATAGAAAAATACACATCAGGCCTCTAAAATCACGTAAGTAAGGCATTCAGGAAGGTGATTCAGGATATGCCCAAAGGATGAAGCATAGGCCTAATGGGCAAGGCTTTCATCAGCTTTCCTGGCATGATGTGAAGTAGCCCAGTTACCAGTCAGAAGCTTCATGTGGATGATTATTGCCTGTAAGGAACTTACAGTTAAGACTCAGGACCAAAAAGGGTAGGAAGTCCTATGGAGAGTGTCTGTGAAGGTAGTGTGGATGCCGCTGATACAGCAGTGTAAGGCTATCAGTAAACATAGGAGAATTACAGAGGTAGTATGCAGATGTGCTCAGTTTTAATGTCTCTAAACTTCAAGACTTTTGGAAATATCTTGGATCAAGGGAACAAATCCTATATATTAAGTAAATACACTCATACTGAAAATATGTATCAGGAAAGCAGGCAAGTGATTCAGAGGCATTCTTACTTGCTTTTTATTTTATTTAAAACATTTTTCCTTATATTTTAGATCCATTTATTACATTCTTTGAAAGATACAGAAGAACAGATTAAATTTATTTGAGACCAAACAGATACAAGATCCCCTTTTTTTAAGAGAAAAAAACGCAAGACCTAATGTTCCTCACATAAATGATAACCATGCTAAGAAAAATTTAAGAAATACATTAAATATATCCATGTTCAGTGCACGTTTTAAGCATATCCAGAGTAAAGGAAAAATTACATTGTGATATACAGTGGTGTATCCTGCTTTATTTTTTTCATTTAGAAGAGATGCATTTTATTTATTTTTATGTTTGTTTATTTTATTGAAATATAACATATGGTGCTGTATCAGTTTTAGGTACACAACATGATAGAAGAATTCTCTACATTATCCAGTGCTCATCATGATACGTGTACTCTTAATCTCCTTGTCTGTTTCATCCATCCTACCCACACCTCCGTTTTTTTCCCCAACCCCCCACCTTTTCATAATTCCTGGTCACCATATAATTGAGCTTGACTTCAGGTTATATTTATCCTTGAAATGACTTTTTTAAGTGGAAGAAAAATTGCTTAAAAAATGGTCTGATCGGTGATCAAGCGCAATGGTGTGAATGTATCCTATTAAAAAAGGATAATGGGTCATGGCTTATGACTTTGTTCTTGATTAAGTGAGGCAGTCTTTGGGTGCTTTTCCTCATTTTAGCCTTCATGCGGAACCACCGGGGTTTTGTTAAATCACAGGGGGCCAAACTCTACTCCAGGATTTTCTCATTCAGTGGGTCTGGGATGTGGCTGAAAATTTGCACGTTTACCCTAATGCTGTTGCTGCTAGTCTATAGAGTCTACATTGCAAAATCACTGCCTTAGACACATTTACGTAAAACTAATTCCTAATAGATACCACTATGTAAGCGAGATTGAAATAATTAAAACTATCTTGACATAAATTTAAAACCATCTTCCATGGTCTGTTGTTCAAAGAAGGTACATGCCATAACTGCTACATCAAATTTATTGTAAATATTGTGTTTTTGCATCTATTGTGAAACTATCTAAGATTCTGATGTTCATGCAGTTATGTCTCATCTTCTGTGGGACTGAGCTGTGAGGAAGGCTTTTTTTTTTTTTTTTAATGCTACTAGCCCCTCTCGGGATCAGAATCATTCTAAATTCTGTATTATATTAGGATCCCACTATATTTAAACCATTATACAATGACTTTGCTTCTATTTTTTATTTGGGTTATATTTGTTCCCAGTCGTGGTATAAATGTTGCCTATTAATACAGCCCTGGTTTGTGAAGCATTCTTTTTTTTTTTTTTTTTAAGATTTTATTTATTTATTTGACAGACAGAGATCATAAGTAGAGAGGCAGGCAGAGAGAGAGGAGAAAGCAGGCCCCCTGCAGAGCAAAGAGCCCGATTCGTGGCTCGATCCCAGGACCCTGGGATCATGACCTGAGCTGAAGGCAGAGGCTTTAACCCACTGAGCCACCCAGGTGCCCCATTTGTGAAGCATTCTTACCATGTGTGTATCCTTATGGAGATATACGTCACATATTGTAAAATTTACTCATTTAAAGTGTACACCATTCAAATGGTTTTTCGCATAGTCACAGTGTTGCACAATCATCACCGCAACCCTGTTTTAGAATGCTTTCATTACCCTAGAAAGAAGGCCTGTACTAATTAGCAGTCATTCCTCACCCTTCCTCTTCCTCTTCCACACCCAGCCCTGGGTAACCACTAGTCTACTTTCTGTCTCTGTGGATTTGCCTATTCTGGACATTTCATATAAATGGAATCATATAATATGTAGTCTTTTGTGATTCACTTCAGTTGGTATAATGTTTTCAAGATTCATCCACGTTGTAACTAACTTACTTCCTTCCTTCCTTCCTTCCTTCCTTCCTGTCTCTCTGTCTATCTGTCACAACTATTGCAATATACTATTGCAATATATGGATTTACCGCATTTTGCTTATGTGTCAGTTGATGGACATTTAGGCTGTTTCCAGTTTTTGGCTGTTATGAAGAATGTTGCTGTGAACATTTGTGTACACATTTTTGTATGGACATACCTTTTCATTTCTCCTAGATAGATACCTAGGAAGACAATCACTGGGTCATAGGGTAACAATATATTTAACATTTTGAGGAATTGTCAAACTATTTTCCAAAGCAGCTGCAGTATTTTGCATTCTCCCCAACAATGTATGAGGCTTCTAGTTTTTCCACATCCTCACCAACACTTGTTAATATTGTTTCTGTTTTTTTTTTTTTTTAATCATTGCCATCATAGTAAGTATGATGTGGCATCTCATTGTGGTTTTTATTTTTTTTTTTTAAGATTTTATTTATTTATTTGACAGAGAGAGATCACAAGTAGGCAGAGAGGCAGGCAGAGAGAGAGGGAAGCAGGCTGCCCTCTGAGCAGAGAACCTGATGTGGGACTTGATCCTAGGACCCTGAGATCACAACCCGAGCTGTAGGCAGAGGCCCAACACACTGAGCCACCCAGGCACCCCTCTCATTGTGGTTCTGATGTGCATTTCTTAATTATTAACAATGTAGTGCCCATCTTCATGCACGTATTAGTCATTTGCATATCCTGTTTGGAGAAATTTCTATTCAGATCCTCACCCATTTTTAAATTGAATTTTTGTCTTTTTATTGTGTTGTTATGAGTTCTTTATATATTTTGGGTACAAGTCCCTAATCAGATATAAGATTTACAAATATTCTCTACCATTGTGTGGGTTGTCTTTTTTTTCTTTTAATGCTTTCTTGATGGTATTGTTTGTGCCACAAAAGTTTTTAATTTTGATGAAGTCTTCCATTGATAGTAGTTTTGGTACTGTATCTAGGAAACCTACTCCTGTCTTCTCCAGGCTCATGAAGATTTAGCGCTATGTTTTCTTTGAAGAATTTTAGAATTTTAGCTCCTGCATTTAGGTCTCTGATCCATTTTGAGGTTATTTTTATGTACAGTGTGATGTAGGAATCAACTTTATTCTTTTGCATGTGGATATCCTGCTGTTCCAGCACCATTTGTTGAAAAACTATTCTTTTCCCGTTGAGTTGTTTGGGTACCCTTGTCAAGAGTCAGTTGATCACAAATGTAAGGGTTTTGGACTGTCAGTTCTATATGTTTGATCTTGGTTTGTTGAACATTTACATTAGTATTTTTTAAATTTAATTTTATTTTTTCAGTGTTCTAAGATTCATTGTTTATCTACCACACACAGTGTTCCGTGCAATACGCACCCTCCATAATACCCACCATCAGGCTCACCCATCCCCCCAGCCCCCCTCCAAAACCCTCAGTTTGTTTCTCAGAGTCCATAGTCTCTCATGGTTCATCTCCCCCTCTGATTTCACCTAACTCACTTCTCCTCTCTATCTCCCCATGTCCTCTGTGTTATTCCTTATGTTCCACAAATAAGCAAAACCATATGATAATTGACTCTATCTGCTTGACTTACTTCACTCAGCATAATCTCCCCCAGTCCCATCCATGTTGATACAAACATTAGTATTTTTAAAATTTATTTCTAAAAGTAATGAGTTTTTTTTTTATGTGAAATGCTTTTAAGATTTTATTTATTTGAGTTAGAGTGAGAGAGAGTAAGAGTGAGAGAGAGCACAAGCAGGAGGTAGGGGCAGAAGGAGAGGGAGAAGCAGGCTCTCCACTGAGCAGGAACCCCGATGTGGGGCTCGATCCCAAGGCCCTGGGATCACGACCTGAGCTGAAGGCAGATGTTCACCAACTGAGCTGCCCAGGTGCTCCAAAATGTTTTTTCTTTTTAGCCTTAAAAACTGTTAGTAGGTAGTAATAATCTACCAAATTAGATAGTTGTAATCAAACCAAATTAGATAGTTATTAAAAAATAGACTTGTAAAAAAAATAGACTTGTAAGCTGTTTTAAGCAGAAAAGTTTGAATTAGATAACAGTTCAGGCATTTTGTTATTTGTTGTTTTTGCTTTTTTTTTTTTTTGTCTTAAAAACTTTTATTGAAAATCATAAAGAAATCTTTGTCACAAAAGAAGTCACAGAATTTTCCCCTGTGATTCAAGATACCTTTTTTTTTAATTCTATTTTAATTTTTTTATTTTTTTCAGCATAACAGTATTCATTATTTTTGCCCACACCCTGTTTTTGCTCTTTTTTTTATCATTTTTTTATTGCTTGCTTATGTAAGAATGACCAGGATTTCAATAATTGTTAGAAAAAATGCTTATACCTTTACATTAGCATTATTATACAGAACAAGAAAGTACTGAAAACAGATGTCTGGAAAGTAGCAAAATTCAAACGAGAATAAAGTTTACTTGTGTGAAGAAAGGTTGTATTTTGTTCTATCATTGCATTCTGAATACCAAACAGCTTGTTGTTAAAAACAAGAGTAACATTTCTGAAAACACTAATGCTTTTTCATTTAATGACTCTTCACAAATATATGTGGTTTGCATACCTTTTCTTCTTTCAGAGGCTGCACTGCTGCTTGATTTTGTTTTCTTGGATAGCAGGGAGCATATAAAGTTTTTATCCTGGCATAATTGGCTTATTACCATCCTCTGTTTCATGTGCATGTTACTAAACCAGGTGTTCCCCCAGCCGCTTGCATTTTGCAAAAATGCATCTTAATGTGTTCGTGCCAGTGCTATATTTCTTGTTATACTGCATATAAATGATGAACATATTTTAGATATCAGGCTGATGGCTGTGACTTTCATTTAGGAGTCTTTGTCCGAAGTGGAAGAAAAATACAAGAAAGCCATGGTTTCCAACGCACAGTTAGACAATGAGAAGAACAATTTGATCTACCAGGTAGACACCCTCAAAGATGTTATTGAAGAACAGGAGGAACAGATGGCAGAATTTTATAGAGAAAATGAAGAAAAATCAAAGGTAATTTTGCATCTTGTATCATCCTTTTCTCTGGGCCAGAAAATTAGAACTTGCCATTTCGGGGATGCTGGGCTTGATGGAAGAGTGCATCATACCTAGAACTGAAGCTTCAGTTGAAATGGATTGATCCATGGAAGTTGACAAACATGAGCTCTCAGGTCTTAAAATATTTTCCTTTTTAAATTTTTATAAAATCTACTTAATTCTCTTAAGGAAAAACTTAAGGCCTCCTTCATTTTCTGAAGATCGACTACAACTCAAGTTTTATCTTTATTTGCTATCTCTTAATTGGGATAATTACAGTGAATTATTTATTTCTTCCTGTTTTAACTGGCTGGAATGCCACAAAGCTCTGAAGACTTTGAGTGAGATGGTTCACTTTTTTCTTTTCTATCATTTTTCAAGATAATCTGTTTTCTAAATGATGGGAGAGAAGTTTTTAACCAGTTATTTAAAAACAGCAGGATGGAGACATAGGTCAGAAGTCAACAGATGTTTTCTTTAGAGGTTTGTAAGTTACATTGTTAAAATGTGCAGATGGAAAATAAAAGGCACTGTGCAAGGTTCAGATTTGCCCTTTGACAACTGCAGAAAACAAATTGGGTTCTCTTATTGGATTTGGACTTTTTAAAGTGTTGATGTCAGTCCAAGCAGAGGACAAAAGGATAGTACTGCCAAAAAAATGAATTGTGACTACGTTGCAAAAATAAAAAACCCAGAAAACAATTTAGGAAGTATGCATTGGTGAGTTGTTAGAAACATCAGTAATCTGAAGGGAGAGAAGCTGTTAACACAACCTTAAAGGGACTGGTATTAATACTGTAGACTCTAATGGGGATTTTTTTCCTTGAGGACTGCAAATGCTCATTCCAGTCTGTTTTGGTCAGATTTAAAAAGTGTTTGGAAGTGTTTGTCAAGGGCTTTGGGGAAGAAAGGATGAATAGACAGAATATAGAGGGTTTTTAGGGCAGTGATAGTATTCTGAATGATACTATATGAGTGGATACATTGTTTTTGTCAAAACCCATAGAATATATAATCCCAAGAGTGAGCCTTAATGTAAACTGTGGACTTTAGGTAATAATGGTATATCAGTGTGTGCTCAGCACTTGTAACAAGTCAGCCAAGACTTGGCTGCTCAACTGGCTGAGCCACCCAGGTGCCCCTATAGATACTGCCTCATGCAGTAGAATATTCACTTTCAGAGACCTACAGAGAGGTCAGGCACTCAGGTATGTTTTATTATAGCTCAGAAGGAAAGGGTAGAGAAGGACCATTCAATTATAACAACAATGGTATTAATACAATTTTTCAAAATGTCTTCAGTGCTTCCTGCTGGGATTATAATACCACATTTTAAATATTGTCTCTATACTTACTCTGGGGACGAATGAATGCCTGATTAGGGATGTCTCAAGTATAGTATTTTCTTTCTTTCTTTTTTTTTTTTTTTTAAGATTTTATTTATTTAGTTGACAGAGAGAGACATAGCGAGAAAGGGAACACAAACGGGGAGTTGGAGAGGGAGAAGCAGGCTTCATGCTGAGCAGGGAGCCCGATACAGGGCTTGATCCCAGGACTCTGGGATCATGACCTGAGCCAAAGGCAGACGCTTAACAACAGCCACCCAGGTGCCCCAAGTATAGTATTTTCTTAATAGCTATTTATTTTAGTAGTGGATTCTTTTTCTTTTCCTTTTTTTAAAGCTTATCTGAGATTTCAAAGACATGTTTTATTAGAGTTTTTATTTATTTATTTATTTTAAAGATTTTATTTATTTGACAGAGATCACAAGTAGGTAGAGAGGCAGGCAGAGAGAGAGGGGGAAGCAGGCTCCCCGCTAAGCGGAGAGCCCGATGCGGGGCTTGATCCCAGGACCCCCTAGATCATGACCTGAGCCGAAGGTAGTGGGCTTAACCCACTGAGCCACCAGGCGCCCCTAGAGTTTTTAAAAATACAGAAAATGGCAGACTATTCTGAACCCTCCTAAAGCCATCATCTACCCCCAGCCATCAACCCATGGCCAACTTTGTCCATCTACTTCCCCCACTCCTGTTCTTTGAGGTAAGACCTCAGTAACTCATATTTTTTAAAGAAGATTTTTATTTATTTATTTATTTATTTGAGAGAGTGAGAGAGAGTGAGCACGAGCCAGGAAGGAGCAGAGGGAGAGGGAGAAGCAGACCCCTGTTGAGCAGGGAGCCCCGTGTAGGGCTCGATCCTGGGACGCCAGGATCATGACCTGAGCCAAAGGCAGATGCTTAACCGACCGAGCCACCCAGGCACCCCTCAGTACCTCATATTTAAAAAGAGTTTAGGTAAGACTCTCTAAACGATAGAAGGAATCTAAAAAATTAAGAATAATTCCTTCGTACTACATATCCAACCATTGTTAAAATTTCAGTTGTCTCAAATGTCCTAAGTGGTTTTCTTTTTTACACTTAAAAGCAAAAACAACAACAATAACAAAAAACCAAACCAAACCAAACCAAAACAAAAAACCCAGAAAAACCCCCCTGAGGATCCAGATTAGTTCCATAAGTTGAAATTAGTTGTCATGTCTTTTGAATTTCTTTGTGTTTATAGCTTTCCCTTCATCTTTCTTTTTTTTTTTTTCCTCCCTTGCAATTTTTGTGTCAAAGACACTGGATTGCTTGTCTTAACAGTTTCCGACAGCCTTAGAGATTTTGCTGTTTCATCCCTGTGGTGTCTTTATTGTGTTCCCTTTTCCTCTGTCTTTTCTGTAAACAGGTAATGAGGTTTAGAGGCTTAACCAAACAAAAGTGCAGCATTTTTGGCAAGTCTACTTCTAGGGTTATGGGTTATCATCTGGCAGGAGGCCTTGATGTGTGGCTCTTTCTTTTTACAGTGCTGTTGCTAGATGCTTCGATCTGTTAGTTGATCAGGGGTTGGAAAATGGGATATACTAATTTTATCATTACTGTTTTATATTTCTTGTATTACTTTAAAATGGATTGGAGATAAAATTTACATACCATCTACTTCATCCATTTAAAAGTACAATTCAGGGACGCCTGGGTGGCTCAGTTGGTTAAGCAGCTGCCTTCGGCTCAGGTCATGATCCCAGCGTCCTGGGATCGAGTCCCACATCGGGCTCCTTGCTCATCAGGGAGCCTGCTTCTCCCTCTGCCTCTGCCTGCCATTCTGTCTGCCTGTGCTTGCTCTCTCTCCCTCTCTCTCTCTGACAAATAAATAAATAAAATCTTTAAAAAAAAATAAATAAAAGTACAATTCAGGGGCTTTTATATATTCACATTATGTGCAGCCATCCCAGTTAGTTCTAGAGTACTGTGGTCGTGTCAGAAAGAGGCCCTATACCCTTTAGCTGTCATTGCTCTGTCTCCTGCCCCCTCAGCCCTCAGTAACTCGTCTGCTTTCTGTCTCTGTAGTAATTTCCCCATTCTAAACTTACAGTCGGTGGAGTCACCGAATATGAGGTTGGCTTTTTAGACTGGCTTCTTTTATTTAGCTTAACTATTTTGGATGTTCATCAGTATTGTAGTGTGGGTCACTACCTCATTACTTTTTATGGCCCAAT